>NW_011888869.1:2194696-2202342 GCF_000151845.1 Pteropus vampyrus
AAAGGCATGCACGACCAAATATCTATAACATGTGAATATATCAGGTTACATAGCAAAGGGGAATTTAGGTTACAGATGAAACTGGGATTACTAATCAACTGATTTTGAGATGGAGAGATTATTCTGGAATATTGAGGGGCCCAATATAATCACATTGGCCCTTGTAAGTGGAAGAAGAAGGCATAAAAGAGAGAACTAGAATGGCGGCTTGAGAAAGGCTTGACCCAATGTTGCTGGTTTGAAGACAGAAGGGTGGAGCCATGAGCCAAGGAATGTGGCTCTGACATCTCTATTTTAGCCCAGGGGTACTTTTGTTAGATTTCTTATCTACAGTAATCTAAGGTAATAAATTTGTGCTGTTTTAAGCTTTTTTTTTTTTTTTGGTAATTTGTTAAGGCAGAAATAGAAACAAATATAGATGTTATCTCTACACCTTGTGACCAAATCTAGAATTCTGAAAAATAATCAGAATTACAGCAGACTATGGTAAATGATATGGTGGAGAAATATGAATTAGCCTAGAAATACTTAGGCAAGTCCACTAAACACAGCATAAAAATTGGGAAGGAAATGAGACATAAAGGAAGAAT
The DNA here is from genome assembly GCF_000151845.1 of Pteropus vampyrus. Taxonomy (NCBI): domain Eukaryota; kingdom Metazoa; phylum Chordata; class Mammalia; order Chiroptera; family Pteropodidae; genus Pteropus; species Pteropus vampyrus. The sequence continues at coordinate 2,195,287 of NW_011888869.1, forward strand.
ACACTTTAATTAAGAAAAATGTGGAATAGTATTGTGGTTTAAGGTGAGTGATCAGCAGATATAAAGACTATAAAGCAAAAAAGAACGTAGTATTTTTGGATAGTAGGTCAGGATAGTAAGTTTATAGCTTGTGAATAAACAAAACAAAACAAAACAATAACAAAAAATTCCAAATTCCATAGGTGAATTATTTGACAGATAAATGCATTTAGAAGGGTGCACTCGATATCTTGAGGGCACTGAGGCCATTAAAATGATTTCAGGATGAGCTTTGCATTTTTGGAAAAAAATATTCAGGTAGAAAGGAATAGATTAAGAGAGGGCAACAATGGGTGCAGGGAAATCACATAGAAATGATGGCGGCCTGAACGAAGAGACTTGAAGAAGGATAGAGAAAAGGGACCAGATTTAGATATTTTAGAAGAAAGATTCAGCATGGATTTTTAATTCTTTGAGTAACAGGGGAAAGGAAAAAATATATACTTTTGTTGCTCTAGCAACTGAGTATATCCTGATGTCATAGTCTAAGATAGAAACACAGAAATAGACATAGATGTTGACATGATATATACAGTGAATTTAGGCTTGAATTAATGGTACTGAAGTGTCAGAGGAGAATCCAAGTGACAGTGACCGGTAGGTCAAGGATGGATTATAGTTCTAGTGACAAGTCTGGTCTGGAGGTGTCTATTACATTATTACAACGTATAAATCACAATTGCCAAAGAAGAGTAGGTTAGATGAGAAGAAGGAAAGTCATAGAGACAGCACTTGGAAGGACTTCAGCCTTAACATGCTGACTAAAGGAACTCATCATCAGATTGAGGAATGACCAACAATACATAGATTTCCAGGAGAAATGGTGGCTGGAAAATCAAGAAAGCAAGCATTTAAGTTGTAGGGAATGGTAAACAATTTCACATACTGAGGAGACACCAAGTAAAATAAGGATCGTAAACATTCCATTTGGTCTAGTAGCAAACAAGTTACTGTTGACATCGGCAAGAGCAGCTTCCTTGGAGTGGTAGCCTGGAAATTAGCTTTGAGGTGAGTATAGGAATAGCGAGAATAAATAACTTTAAAAGTTTACATAAGATGAGAATACAAATATGGTGTCAGTTGGAAGAAAGAATGCTCTTTAAGGGGGGAGAAACTACGTCCTTAAAATTATTCATGCAAGGTAGCTATCATAATGTGAGAGATCAATGTTATACTATATAAAGACAGAATCGTTTTTAGACTCAAGTCTTAGAGGATGTAGTTAAAAAAATGGATACAGAGAACAGGTGTGAGAAACATCATGAAATGCAGAAGTGTTTCTTTATATTGTCACTAGAGGTAATGAGAAAAAGATGAATGTGGATTCAGATAAAGGATAGATTTGTCTGGAAAGTATGACCTGTCTCTCTTTACTCCTCGGGAAGTGCATTTGATGCCAATAAACTAAATAAACAAAACTGACTTATAATGTATAGCTAATTGATTCTTAGGCACCTACAGCAATAGTAGAAAGCTCTCCATTCTACACAGTACATAAAAATTTTGGTAATAAAAGTCAATGTACCTTTTAATTATTTGCATATACTTGACAAAGTAGTTGCAGATACATTTAATTTGGTATTTTTCAATTGTAATTAAATATGCTTAATATCAAATTTACCATTTTAAGCATTTTAAGTGTACAGTTCTATGGTATTAAGAACATTCACATTGTTATGAATCTACCACTGTCATTCATTTCTAGAACCTTTTATTTTCCCCAGCTGAAACTTTGTACCCATTAAACACAAACAATCTATTTTCCACTCCTTCTAACTCCTGATAACCACCATTCTATTTTCTGTCTCCTTGAATTTGATAGAATATTTCGTGTAAGTAGGATCATACAATATTTGTCCTTTGGTGAATGGTTTATTTCACAATGTCCTCAAGATTCACCCATTTTGAAGGATGTGTCAGAATTTCCTTTCTTTTTAAGGCTGCCTAACATCTCATTTTGTTCATCCATTCATCCATCAGTGGACACTTGGGTTGCTTCCACAGTTTGCTATTGCAAATAATGCTGCAGTGAACATGGTAGTACAATTATCTCTATAGTCTTGTTTTCAGCCCTTTTGAGTATATGCCCAGAAGTGGAATTGCTGATCACATGATAATTTTGTTTAATTTTCTGATAATTTACCTACAATTTTCCTCAGCAGCTGCACCATTTTATATTCCCACCAGCAATGCACAGGGTTCCGATTTCTTGCCAATACTTATTATATCCTGTTTTTCTTTTTCTTTTTTGGTTAATAGTTATCATAATGGATGTGAAATAATGTTTCATTATGGATTAGATTTGCATTTCCTTAATGGTTAGTGATGTTGAGTATCTTTTCGTTTGCCTATTGGCCATATGCATATTTTCTTTGGAGAAATGCCTATTCAAGTCTTTTGCCCATTTTTTAATTGGGTTGTTGGTTTTGTTGTTGTTGAGTTATAAGAGTTCTTCATAAATTCTAGATATCTCTCATCAGATGATTTGCAAATATTTTTTACCATTCTTTGAATTGCCATTTCACTCTGTTGACAGAGCTTTTTAGATGCACAAAGTTGTTAATTTTGATAAAATCCAATTTATGTATTTTATGTCCAATTTATGTTGTTGTCATTTCCTGTACTTTTGGCACCTTAGTCAATAAATCATTGCCAGCCAAATCCAATGTCTCAAGCTTTTCTTCTGTTTTTTTCAAGTAGTTTTTATAGGTTTAGCTCTTACTTTTAGGTCATAGATCCATTTGAGATAATTTTTGTACACGGCATGAGGTAAAGATCTAGCTTCATTTTTTAAATTTTTATATGTGGATATTCAGTTTTCCCAATACTGTTTGTTCAAAAGACTGTCCTTTGCCCATTGAATAGTCTTGGTATGCTTGTTGGAAGATATTTCACCATGGATGTGAGGGTTTATTTCTGGACTCTCCATTCTATTCCATAAATCAGTCTTTACACTAGTACCATGCTGGTTTGCCTGTGGCTTTATAGTAAGTTTTAAAATCAGGAACTGTGAGATCTCCAAATCTGTCCTTCATTATTGGCATTATTTTGTTTATTTAGAGTCCCTTGAAATTCTACATAAATTATGGGATAGATTTTTCTATTTTTGCATAAAACATCAATTGGATATTGATAGGGATTGTATTGCATCTGTAGGTCACTTTGGGTTGTATTGAAATCTTAACTATGTTAATTCTTCTGATCCATAAACATGAAATGTCTTGCAGATATATTTTAAATCTATCACTTTTGCAACCTCTTTCTCCCCAATGTCAAAAATTTTTACAAATAAAAATTTAATATAAACGCAGTTTGCTTTTAAAATGTTAAATTTACAGATCATTTTATAAATTGATAGATGAATATAATTAGATTCACAACTTTTTCAAGATAAAGAATTATACATTTCTATCTGGGATAGTGTTTTAGCTGGAACCTAGTTTTTTAAAAAGTAGTAGACTTTTAGCATCAAATATACTTCTTTTCTCCTTCTAGTGAAATCCAATTTTTAAAATTTTACTTGCTTAGATTACTGACAAGTTCACAACCATCTAATCAGTTATGCTCAACCAGGTATAAATTCTACCACTATTATAAGAACATGACAAATACAAGGTTTTTAAAAAATTATTATTAATCATTCTATTCTTTCACTAATAGATAATTTGTTCATATTACAAACAAGAGTAGTAAAAGGATACGGTCAGGGATGTATAAGAAATAAGCACATCCTGTGTAGATTGTTTTAGACAGTACCACTCTCTAAGAGCCTATCCAACTAACTTAAGAAATTTGCACCATAAATTTCTGACTATGATATAATTATGCATCCAATTCCTATAGAGAGATTTCAGGGTCCATTGAACTAGTAGACTCAAAGCTGACATGACACATACTTTCCTTCAGCTATTCCTATGTTAGGTTATATTTTGTACAATATTAAAAATAGATTATTGACAACGATAATATCACGCTTAATTATCTCTTTCTATATGAAAGTGTGATAAAAGTTGAAAGCCAGTCATACACCAAATTTTACCATCCACATCAACATTCATGCAATGACACATAGCAGCCAAGAAAGCAGTGTCTGTATAGGGAGATGACAGATATTCACCTTTCTCTAAATATCTGAGGTCTCTGATAGATGGTACAAGAAACAATAGCTCTTAATGACCAAATTGGCATAGTTCAGTTCTTAACACTGAAATCATGTCTCAAAAAAAACCTGATGAAATTGTTCATAAAACTCTTTCAGTTCAAATCTACTAACACTTTTAGAGCTATACATTATCTAAATGTATGAATAGTCTTTCAACTGATACTGTTTCTATGGAGACAGTTATATACCATTACAAATTTTCATACTTTAGTATTTTCAAACTAAAAAATATTAGTAATTTTTGTAAGCTATCTAGGCTTGAAGAAATGGTAAAAGGTCAAGTAACACAAATTATAAAATGAGTTATAGGGATAGGAAATATTAGATGCAATGTATTTTGCTTTATTGGATTCAGCAGCAGCCAAGAGTGAGTAGTTTATGAAAAAAAGCATGCAATTCTTTGCTAAAAGGGCAAAAAAGGTCACCGTGTAGCCTGGATTTTGAGGAATAATCTCAGTTAAAGTTGATAAATCCTACTATCTCTGTAAACTATCATAATGTCTCAAAAATCTTATATTTCAGGTGATAACTCGACAAGTCATGTTTAAAATCAAAATAAAATCGTTCATAAATCTTAAAAGATTGAAAAACGCAAACTAAAGAGGCAGCGTTGTCTCACATGAATTTTTGTTTTTTGCTGGCATTGCTTATTTCATATATCTATAACTATCTGTGTGAAAATGTGCTAATTTTTAAATTATAAAAACTAGGAATGCAGTGCTAATGTAAAATCTTTTCCAAACATGATGTTTAAATAAAGTTGTTTAATTACAACATGAGGTGATAACTAGAGAATATTTATAGGCAATGGTGCATGTAGCACTTTCATCTGTTGTTTAAACATAGTTGAAAAGTGTTAAAATATTTAATTATACATTTTTAGTGGAGTGTCAGAATGTCTCAAAATGTCTGCAAAGGGCATGATAATAATATACACCTTTAATGAGACTTTACAAAAGTAATTTTTTTAAAAATGTGTCAACTCTTAAATAAAAAAATCACACTCAATATAGCAGTAAGATAAATTGATCTCAAAAGAAAATGTTACTAATTCATATATTCTACCAAAGATGTAATCATTAGAAAAAATGTTGAGTTGTCACCTATGTTCTTTTCAGAATGTTCATATATACAGTTATAAAAGATGATTCTAATAAAATGAATTGTGTCCAAGGAAATATGAATTGTACATATACCATTAAACAAAATTGTAGGTTCAGATCTTTACTTTGCTCAACTAATTTAGTTTTCATTTTAATCTACATTTTTCTTCAGTAAGAAAAAATGTTAACCTTGTCCTACTTGAGTCACTCGAAAATTTTGCAACAAATTCCTTAGACTTATTTTCCTTAACAAAAAATTATTGTATCACATATATAAATTATTTCTACTATAGTAAAATGATATATTAATGTTTCTAGAGATAATGACAGTGTTTTTTAATTTGAAGTTTGACAAACCAAGAATTTTCATCAGTTAACTTACTTAGATGTCTTCTTTGTAAAATCACAGCAAACTTGTTAATAAGATTACTATTAATACTAAATTTGGATTATGAAATGTATATATTCTAAAAATTTTTGCTAGAAATTACCAGTCTTATCCTTCACCAAGTGTCTTAGGTCTTTTCTCTTAAATATTCCTTAAATCCACACCCTCTATTGACCCAGTTATCCTTGTTTAGTCTCCCCAAATTTATTACCTAGAGGATTGCAACCTGTAGTTAGTGGTGGTCTGGTAAATGTTGAAAAACAAGTTCTCTGAGATGTGACAAGGTGACTTGCAGCAATTACCAATGTCTGTCGTGTAAAGGTTCCCACCATGGGCCAATTTCCAGTTTCTAATGTAATATCACTGGGACAGCAAAACTCCTGAAAATGTAATCATTGATTTAAACACATCACTGATGGTACTAATCTATTGTTCTTCCTGCTTCTGATCGTGCTTCTTAACTGCATCTTATACTCAGCTTCATAAATAATCTTCCTAAAGTTAGATCTGACAATTCCATATTGCTGCCAATATCTTGCTTATCGCTATGTAGATTATCCCAGATTCTCAATATTGTTTTCACTGTTTCAAGATCTAGCTGCTACTTCCCTCCTAAGGTTCATTTTTCATTAATTTCATTTTGCACTTCCATCTTCCTCAACGACCAAACTGCTTACAAATGTGTACATTTGCTAATGCATTTTTTTTTTTTAGAAAAGCTTTAATCTCCTTGATTTAAGAACTCCCATTCAGCGATATACTTAATTCAGAAGTTATTTCTGTTCAGAATCCATCCCTGAGATGGTCTCTTTTTTGTTGTCCCATGGTAGTTTATACAAGTCACTTTTATCTTATACAATATTATTTCATAATTCCTTTTTTCTGTTTAATTTCCTAGAGTTGAGAAGATAAACCATTTCTTATCTATCTTTATATTTGTAGTGACAAGCCTTGATAATGTCACATAAGAAAATAACAAATGTTGGTTGTTTTGTGTAAAGTTAATAATTGAAACATGAAATATTTATTTAAATATGTAAAAGTATGTAATTGATCACTACACAGCTGATAAATTTTAAACTATAATATATGTAAAATATACCACGCTTAATCTTCTTTTCCTGGCTTTCTTCTTTCTCTCTTCAATCTCTCATCTCTCTGTCTCTCTCTCTCTCTCCTTTTTCTGTTATATCTTCTCTTTCTAATTTTTATTTTAGGTGAAAGTATTTGTCCCTTTAGAATAGACAAGTACCATATACTAAGATGTCTAATTTACTTATTAACTTAGTAAAGTATTATTGTCATGAATGACCAATTATAGCAACATCAGAAGAAAGACAGTAGTCATTTAATGTCCTTCAGGC
>NW_011888869.1:2203567-2217351 GCF_000151845.1 Pteropus vampyrus
CAACTGTGATTTCCTAGAAAAATTAATTTTCTTTTTTCTTATACTGTCATTATCAAATCTATATTCCATTAAGATGTGTTTCACATAAAGAGAGATGGAATTTGAATATAATCATGAATACTTAGGTGATTTAAAATAACTTTCTCAAGGTTTTAATATTTCCAAATTTTAGAATCCTATTACCTATTTTTTAAAAAAATAAATTAGTTTCAATATAAATGTTCACAGTTGTTACATTATTCTTGCACAAACCTAATTATTTTTATGCTTAGGAGAAACATCTTTCTTTGGTTCTTTTTACACATAAAGATCATTTCGAATTGATAGAAATTTATTTAAGTGTGACATTAGAACTATGGACTGCAATTCATATCAGTGTATTCAACTTTCAAGAATCTATCAAAATTATACAAACTCCTCATTTCATATAACATTAAAGTTTAGTATCAAAGTGAAAGCAATTTATAATTTAACTACAGAAATAAGGTACATAGAAAGCATTTTCAAAACAAATACCCTTTCTTTGGGTAGTTAATTTAGTTGTCTAGAAATTCCAAATGAAAAAAAGTTCCTAAAATCAGTAATCATATAATAGCACATTGTCATATTAATAGAACTTGACTGTAAAAAGAAATAAATATAAACATCTATTTGAACATCATGTCTGAAATCAAGTGCCTCAATTCACATATTGACATCTTGTCTGTTGGCAAATCACTTGCATTTACCAACAGATTTAAAGCAAATATATAGTATCCCATGCAAATAAAACTGAATCAAAATTTTAATTTAATTTTGAGTCAGAAGAAAATAAAACATTGAATCTTTATAAGTTAATAATGAAACTATTAATCTTCTTTAATTATGTAAAAAAAAATCTATATACTTCACTAAAACTATTTAAGACAATAAAATGCCAGGGTGAGGAGTATCCATAAACTTACCAGAAGACTTACAATTTCCTCTAAGTTTTTAAAACTATGTCTTTGATTTCAATTTAAATTTATTGAATCCCATTAAATAGATTTCCATGTGTTTTCATCAAACAATGGATGATAAAGAATATTTGATGCTCACACTAAGAATTTATTTTAAATAGCTTTGGTAAAACCAAAAAGTTTTTAATAATAACAAAAATTCTGAAGAAAAATTAAGAATACCATCTTATGCCTATTAGAATATATAAAAATAATTCATGTTATCCAGAAAAAAAGGCATTTTCTATTTTGTAGAAAACATTATAACTACTGTAATAACACCATAATAATATAATTAACAGTTGATGGTGTGCTGTTTTGCTATTAATTTTTTCCTGTTTGCAAATTAGGCTTTACTTTTTTCCATTTTATACCATAGCAGAAAAAATAATAAACTGCAAGTCAAGAAATCTATCTATCATTGTATATACCAGTAAATAATGGATCAAGATAAGTTTCGCAACTCCAGCCTTACTGTATTCTTCCAGATATTCATTTAGGGACTTTGTAGTTTTCTGGGCTTTCTTTTTGTGAACTATCAGAGGTAATGCATTCTGGATGTAAAAAATGATTACTTTTTACCCTTACTATATCTGTCATTTTTATCACTGAGAGTATATATTCTTAAGGGAAAGAAATCTCATCTTTTCAAGTCATTTTAGCGATCACAACATTCCATACACATAGGTACTTACTACATAATTTTTGAAAAGATTGTTTTCTCATTATTGTTATATATTTTTATTCATGATACTACCTTAGTATTTTATGATAGAGTGACTTTGTAAAATCATGTCATTATACAAAGCCTGTCACTAAACTTCACAAAATCTAGGTTTAGTTGTAAAGTATTATAGTAGATAGAGAGAAAGCAATAGATATGTTTTCTATTCACATTTAAGTAAAAATATCTTCTTGCTAATGCAGACACAATCCGTATAAGTTAGTATTGCTATCTCTGAAGGGTCATTATATATAGCTTGATGATCTGTTTACACAAGGTTGTAGCACTGAAAATATAACACCTTCCAGAAAACTGCTTGGTGAGACCACAGGAATATTAAAATATGCTATATGTTTCCAGCATTACTTATAAAAACATTATCTTCTCTAAATGATTAGGTTAACATCATTTTTCATAGTTAAAGAGATAGTTTTGTGATTATCAAAAAAAAGGCAGCTTATAATATCATTGTTGATTGCAAGAGCTTTCATTACCTAATATCTTTATGACTCAGAATATTAACAAAGTAGACTTTTCGTGTAATGTATAATTTTGCCCTAATGGCAGAATCATTACAATATTTATTAAATTCATTGCATTTACTATATAAATAATTTCCATAAAATTGTTACCATATTATCTTCCAATAGCTAACAAAACCCCACACACTGTCTTTTATCCAAATTTCATAGGTCCTAATACAATCTAGTTCCTTTATAGTCAATGTTTTACTATTTATTGAACATTTTTATTGACGATTCAGATTTCTAAATTGCAGAATTTTATTTATCAGAACAATATACTGAATACCTTGCCTTCTTCAGCAACATCAAAAATATCGCCCAAAATAGTATTTTTCCTCGTGATAAGTGCATGTAGCAGTATTTTGTGCAATATTCTTATCTACTGCTATTACCAGAGATCATTATTCAGACTTTGCTGTGTTTTCATAAAAATAACATATTATTTACTTATTTTCATTTTTTTTAGTTTCCAGCTTCATTATTATACCATAAACAATAATTATATTTTGAATAAAAAACCCTATCCATTTAATTCTTACTGATGTTCGATCAATGATATACCATTAAAAATATTTTCTGCTATTGCTACATATGTCAACTACTATTATTTAGTCAAATCCATGCATTCTCACAGTATGGGACTGGGGGATAAGAGTTGGTAGATAGACTGATTTTTTAAAAAGTTGGTAAAATGGTAATAATAATTGATATATTTTTATAGAATTTCAGACCTGGGGCATCTTGCAGGTAGACTAGTTTCTCTGAATACACCAGTATGTCATGCACTTCAGTTTTTATTTATGCTATTCTTTTTGTCCATCTCTCATTTCTCATCTCATAAGTCCAAATCTACTCAGCCTGAAGATTAATTCAATTGCTACCATCTTCATAAAATCTCCTTTATTCTCAAAGTTGGAGATTATATTCTCAATTCACTTAATATCTTATATAAGCCTCTCTATAACATTTATCCCTTTCTATTTTGTATGATTGTATTAAATATAATGTAATATAAATAATTTCTTCCCTCATAAACCATAATATCTTCTCTCTGTCATCCTGAGCACAGAAAACAATATTTACTACATAGTGAAGTTTAGTGAAAAACACTCAGACTTTATAATTAGTTTGACATAGGTTTTTTTAGTTTATTTTTAATTTTTTTATTAAAAATTATTGAGGCAACATTGATCAATAAAATTAAATAAGTTTTAAGTGTACAATTAAACAGAATGTCATAGGTACATGGCATTGTGTGTTCACGTCCAAAGTCATGTTTCCTTCCGTCACCAAATATCTGACTTCTTTTACCCCAATGTACCTCACCCATTCCCCCCTTCCCTCTGCTAACCACTAACCCACCCTCCAGTTTCTATGAGTCTCTATTTCTCATGTTTGATTATAAACTCAGCCACTTAAGTCTTAACTTCTTTGTATTTCAGTTTCTTTATAAAACGTAGAATAATAATGCTACTTTCTTGGTATCTTTGAAAAACAGTCTAACCTTGCAAACAATTTTAAAGGATAACTGTTTACTGACTCATCTCACCCTGTATTCTGCCTTGTCATTTAAAGTGAAAATGCATTTTAATTAAATCTGAAGAACACACTGAAATTTTTCCTTATAATTTTTAATGTGCTACTATTTCACATATATTAATTTGCTTGTATCAAGTATTACATAAAATATAATTCAATGTTTTAATATAAAGTTATCATGTGATAAGTACAATTATTTATATAAATTTTCAGAGATTTCAATAATGTCTCCAATATCAGACTGCTAATAGATGGCCGAGACATAGTTCAAAAAAAAAAATCTTTTTATAACAAATACAAATCCTATATTCTGCTCTTTAAAATAAATATATGTATATGTGTATATATATATACACACACATACATACATATGATAAATATATATATATTTGAAAAGCAATATGTAATGCATGTGTATGTATAGCAGGTTGGATATATGTATACATATAAAATATATAATGTATATGTATGTACATAAAGTTTTGGATTCATTTGCTAAAATGATTCTTTGGTTCTTCGGTTATTCTCAAATGTCACCAGTTAATTTATTTTTTTTTTCTTTTTCTGGCAAACAGCTCCTAAACCTTTCTTTTCTAGTTTTTGTCTCTTAGTCTTATCTCTGAATTATTTTCAAAAGAATAAAAGAATAACGGTAGAATATTTTTAACCAAATCATCCTTATAACTGTTTTATAAAGCACAAATAGTCTATTTTAAGAAATATTTATGCAATTTAAACATATATATTATTCTAAATTAACATAAGTATAATTTTCTATTATTATGCCAATTCTTATTAAAATATATGCATACTCCTGTTATTGTAATTTAGCTTCTCAATAAAGTAAAAATAAAGTCACTTTGTAAATAATCAAATTGTTTTTGATACTTGGTGACAATTGGTCAAGTGCTGTTCCTGCTCTAAACAACTTTGAAAGCAGCATTGTGGAATTAATATCTTAAACTAGAATCTGGGTTACCAAATATTTCCATCTCTTCATTTCAGAACCAGTAAATCCCCTAGTTTCTTCATTTTTTAAATTTTTCCATTGAATGTTTATTTTGAGAATATTAAAACACAAAAAAGCTATATAAATATTATTATAAGTTCCAGTAAAACCTTCATGTAGATTCAGTCATTTTAACATTTGGCCTCTCTCTATCATTTTTCTTAGTCTAGTTTCAATATACCCAGACACTTAATTATCTCAATTATATGACTTCTCTTAAAAAAAAAAACAGCTTATATTCTGAGATCAAGCAAACATACCATATTGTGTAAAGATAATAGGGGAAAAAAAAACAACAACAACAGGAATTAGGGAATGAATCATACTCACGAAATGTTCTATAAAATTCTTCAAGAGCCAGGTGCTTGTCAGAGTTAAAATCATCATATTTCAGTAGATCATACAAAGTACAATCTGAAAGATCCTTGCCAAGTTCTTCCTGTTTTATCACCTGACAAGAAAATTATAACCATATAATTACAACTGTGTCTTTACATTTATATAGAAATTACATTTCTATACTATAATTAATTATATGTAATAATCATTTAATAGATTATTTTAAGTGTGCAGGTCAGAAAAGAACTGAATCTTGTGAAAAATTTGGTTTTCAGTTACTAGATAATTATTTGTAACAGTTTCGAAGATATAAAGTTATAAAGACGGCTACTTAGAGTTTAGTCTAAACTTTTGAATACAGAAATCTTCCATGACACAGAAAATATAAATATTAACCTTTTATTTTGTATTTCACTCATTTTCTTTGCTACATTTATACTGACTCAAGGAAATACCTCCACATGAAAATTGCCTCTTATGTCTCCGTGACCTATGACAAAATAAAACAGGGCTCTTTTCCAACAAAACTAGTGAGGTAGTTTGTTCCAACTTTCGTTCTTGTATTATTTGAGAAAAATGAAGTTAGACTTTTTTTCTCCTCTGTCTAAACTCCTCCCCAGCTGGAAGCGAAGCCATTTGGGATTATGCATTAACTCCCTTGGTCACAAAGGAGCTATTAAGCAAATGACTGTTTCCAGCAGCCAGATAGAATTAATGCACCGATTGATGATGAAAATTTATCCAAGCGTGGGTGAGGAAAATCATCAAAGTGCTTTTCTACTCTGTGCTCTGTCCTATGGACAGAGGCTGTAGGTTTTTTATATACTCTACTGCATTTGACTATTGCCTGTCATATAAAAGAGCTCCCCAAGATTTTTCAAACATTCTCATCCATTCTGGGGAGCTGTATATCTGCTCCATGGTCTTTCATGTTCTCCCACATACAGACTCAGTAGTTTGCACTGCTTGGAGCTGTGCTTCAAAGTGTATTTTTTAAGAGGTTGAGCAGTGTAATCAGAAAACATAGGCTATAAAGTCAGCCAGCTCTGGGTTCAGGTCCTGCCAAAACCACTTAATAGCTCTATGATTTCTGGCAAATTACTTAACCTTTTCTCCATCAGAAATTGAAGATAATAATATCTATTCCTCACAGTTGTTTTGAAGACGTTATACAAACACACACACACACATGAACATGCACACATACACATATAGACACGTACAAGACAACATAAAACACTCAAAAGTAATAACTTAAAGTTAAAAATAATGGCTTTTTTGTATAACGTGTTTCTTATTCAAATAATTCACTGCTAAATATAACTTCTACAATATAATGGGTTCTCTGTTCTTTTATATTGTATTCAAATTTAATTTGTTAAGGTGATATTTTCTGCCTTAGAGGAGAAAAATGTCAGAAATATTTATCTGCTTTAACTTGACCATATAAATAGATATTGTTGATAGTGAGTATTAAGAGGTACACTTGGGGACAGTCCAGTTGGAGGGATTAACAAAGCCACCTAATGGCTGAAGCCATCTCTACTATAAGCCTAATGGGAAAACATATATTGCTTTTTTGCTTAGAAAGCAACAGAGCTCTCAGTCATCCTCCATCTGTTATGTGTTAGATCATGGAAAATGACTTTTCTTGGGTCAGAGGGGAGATGATGTATTTGATCTTACCTTGCTATGCTCTTCCCAAAGATCTGTAATGCTATCATTATGGTAATTTGGGGATGTAGTGACACCAGCTTTTCGTCAGTTATTTTAATAATACTTTTAGTGGCATTTATTCTTATACCTTTTTATAATGAGATGAAGATAAAAGAGAAAGTTGGGGGGAAAGCTTTCATCTATTTCTCATATTTATTTCTGTTCTAATATTTTACTCAAATTAAATCATGCATTAGACCAAGAGAACAAACTTCTACCTTTTTCCTAAATGTTGACTGTGGCATAAGACAGCTTGATCTTGAGTTATCATGATTACAGAAATTAAGCTAGGCATGCATTTTTAATGAGAGTGCCTTAGAAAAGCTCATGGTCTCGTTAGTGACCTTTCTAAAGAAAACCTTGTTCATCTGTACTATGCCATGTCTGTGTACAGAAGAGAAGCAGTTCACTCTCTCATTCATTAATATGCTAAATATATGTTTTCCTCATTTATTCCATTTTTGATCAATGAAATAGGCTACTTAAAACATACTTCCTTGTAACTTTTTTCCTTCTGTAAGTTTCCTGATGGGAATCTGGCATAGTCCAGGGTGTTCCAAATCAGGGAAGTACTTTCCTATGAACTTGCAACAGTATGGAATAATTTCTTTAGATACATAGAGTTTTGATAGCCTTAAAGTGATATGTTTGACTGTTGAGAAGAAAGTATGATAGAAAATATAAGTAGATTTCCCTCCCCAGTGCATTGTGCTACATTAAGCATTTTTTTGGCCCAGGGGATACAAACTTGTAGGGCTTTGAAAGTTAACTGACCTTCTTTTATTTTCTGTCTGGCACTGGTTTCGAAAACTTCCCCCTTAGGCTCCTCATAACACACATGTTACTTCTGAACTAGTGATCCATGATAGGACCAGAGTCACTGAATATATTGTCATTGAAGTATATATGATGAAACTTTAGTCGAGGATGCCACCCATATTCTCATGTTTTCTATCATAGGGTATTGAGGATGTTTCCCAAACTTACCTGCGTTTTGGTGAACTTGCTAAGACTACAAAAAATAAAATTTTTTTCTTGATTAGAGATCAAATAACATGAATCTTAGGCTCCATTGAGGTTAGAGTCAGTGTGACAAGATACAAATATCGAGAGAATGTATGTGATCAAGGGACCTCAGACACACAGCATCCAAGAGAAGGTACACTTAACGTAAATGTAATAGAACTGTCACAGTTGCACATAGAATTGTAATAACTCAGAGGTGATTCAATATTTGGTACTATATTCTTTTTTGTTCCAAAATTGAAAATTAAAATGAAAATAAGCAGAAAGTCTCTCCCCAAAGTAAAATATTTTATTTATCATTGTCTCTCAACCATTCAAATTCCATTCTACAAATCATTTTTGACAGTCTACTATGTGTCAGGCACTGTCCTAGGTTCAGAAAATGGCCAACAGAAAGACATACAAAAATCCCTTCCATGTGGAATTTACATTCTAGTGAAAGGGAAGCAAAGAAAAATACAAGTTAAACAAAGTGTATGCCAGATTAGATTTAGAAAACAACTGATAGGAAGACATACTAAAATCCCTCCCATGTGGAATTTACATTCTAGTGAAAGGGAAGCATAGAAATATGCAAGGTAAACAAAGAGTATATCAGATAATAAGTTATCTCAAAATAAATAAAACTAGCAAGGGAAAAGAGTATCAGAGGTCATCGTAGAAGATTGTCTCCCTGATATAGAGATGATGGGTACTAGATTTCTGGAGATATGGCATGACTTGGAAATCCAAGATTATTATATTGACTCATAAAATGTGTAACATACATGACATTGATTTTGATGATCTCAAGGCAGGTCTTATTGATGAGACTATGGCTCTGGTGGGATAGGAGAACAGAAGAGTGGAATATGCCTGTCTTATGTTTTTTTTCTATGCTCTCCTTGGTGGAGACAGGAGAGAATGGCAACTGTGAATTCATGGACAGATAACCACTCATATTCAAGTTATCTGATCTCTTTATCATCTTTTTCAAACTGTTTTTCTCAAGCTAATTATGACCATGTCAATGTCACAATAGTCTTAGTGGAATGAGAGCTCAGTATTTCTCTATTTTAAAGAAAGTCAATCATGTTTGTGAAGTTGAGGAGTCAGATATATTCACTTCTCTACTTGGAAAATATGTAGATTACAGCAAAGCATAAGAGTCAGGAAAAAAAAAAAATACTCCCTTGGTAGGAATACCCATCTCCAGATGTTAGCTTTAAGATTCTCCCACAATCTCAGGATGGGTTAGCTCTTCTACAACTTTGAACACTTTTCTCATCTACTTTCTTCCTTTCTCCTCCTCTGCCTTCCTCTGCCTCCATGGAGTTAATATTCTAGAGAGGATCAGTGGGAAGGTGTAATAAAAAATTAAATAAATAAGATGATTACAGATTGTAGCAGTGCTCTAAAAATAAATAAGGTGAAAGTACAGAGTATACGATTAATATTATAGCTATAATTATTTTATCATATATAACTGATGCTATCTTGCAAGAGGTATATTAAAAAGATTAAATAAAAATAATTAAATTTTCTAAGTTTTCTTTTAGGTTTCCTAAAATGCCTAACAGATTAGAAAATGTTAAAAATATAAAATAAGGCCAACATTTAACTCTTTTAGAAGACCAGCGGAAGAGATAACATATTAACTTCTGGTGGGAAGAAAAGTATTTTATTTGTAAAGCATTCTGTGTAGCTCACAGAGGTTCCCTGAACATGCATGTCAAACTTTCACATGTACCTTGCCATTTTCAAGGAAAGATGCTACAAATAATATGTTTAACATTTTTAAAAACTAAATTTTAATTTTCCACTTGTCTTGTGTATATACTAAACATTTTTTAAAAAATCTGAAACTAGTTACTGATGTTTCCAGATAAAATTGCAAGTACTGTTTTTTAATCATAGTCCCTAGCTGCGCTTAAACCATTACAGACTCTACCTTTCTCTAAGTGCTAATTGTTGTTATTATTATTCTGAAATCTTTAGTACTTGAAGGGAAATTCCCAGTAGTACTGAAATCTATAAACTAGCATTGCCAGTGCTATTCGAAGTCAAACACTTGGTTTCTGCTGCCTTTTTTGAATACTTGATAGGTTTATAAGCTTTTAAAGTGTTAAATAGGATTAATTAACGTGGCATTTCCTGGTAGTCTTCACTAACCATTTTTCTCAATCCATCAAGTGCTTACTTATTTGTATTTAATTTGTCCTCATTGAAATTGCTTTTTATCTATGAGACAAAATAATTCTTACAGATCTCATACTAAACAAAAATGCTTACTAGACATCAGAACCTTTTTAAAATCATTAAAATTCTTATAGGCTTTATCAACTCAAAATTATTAAGGATTCATTTACTATGTAACATTTCTAATAATTTTTACTAAAACTGTTATGTACAGAGGTTGTAAAAATGCCAATGCCATGACCAGACTGTAAGCTTAAAAATATCGAGTCTTATTTATTCCTACTTTTTATTTAATTTCGTAAATGTATTCACATATGGTAGTCATTGAGCAAATAGCTTTTTAAGTCAAATATGTATAACATAATTATCTAAATCCTGTGAACAAGTAGTTCTTTTTATTATTTTAATAAAGAGTTGGCATGTGTGCCCATTAGGGAAATATTTCATTCTCATATGAATTCCTAATGTGAATCAGCTTATTAAGATGACAAAAATCTAAATGAAGAAAAAGCTAAATCAATACACTCAATACAGCTGCTTATTTAAACTCAGAATCGCAAGAGAATGACTTGCTTACTTAAATTCCACCGGTGGTTATTTAATGAAATGGGGAGAGACCTAAGGAACAGATTTTCCAAGCTGCTAATACCATTTCACCTCAAGAATCCTATATCCGCTGCCTGTAAATTAATTAAACAAGGTGACTGTTAGACTCAGGTGGCTCTAATGCAATGGTGCCTACATAAGCAAACAAGAATCTAAGCTTATAAGTGTCTCAAGGTTACTGAATTGAAACCCAAGGACAACCCATCACAACCATTTGGTTTTAACCTATAGCCAATCAATAATTTCCTTAGTTTGCTTTCACTTTTTCTGTATAAAAGATTTTCCCCAGTTCCCCTCTGTGAAGTGCTTCTAACCTCTTCTAGTTTGGCTACCCATTTCAAAATTATCTTTGCTCAAATAAACTCTTAAAATTTTAACATGCCCCAGCTTATCTTTTAACAATGCTAACGAACTCAAGGGTATCATTGCAGTGAGTGATGTCTGCCTGTGTATCACCTCATCTTACCATGAATATCAAATATATAGGACCATAATGCAAGAAATAGAGAATTGTCCATTCTCCTCCAATAGACAATCTGGACAAATTCTTTTGTGCTTTCACACACTGGTTCACCTCCGAGATTCCATAAATTCAATCTTCCCATATTGCTGTGAACATTTTCCAATCTGACCCAATTTCTATTTCTGTCCAACTCAAACCTCTCAAAGTGCCCTCTGGGAATCTTCCTCTCTGATCAGAAAATTCTCTTTTGCCTTTTATTTCTTATAATAACATGTTCTTCATCATATTAACTAGAAAATTCTGACTGCCCCTTAAGAAAACCATTTGTCCAATAATTTTAACAATTGGAGGATAATTACTCTCAGACCAATTCTATCTCAGTGCAAAAAAGATAGTAAATAATAAATGGTTCCCCATTGGCTCATTTAGATTATTTCCTCTTCCCAAATCAGTCTTTGCCAGACAGATGATAGATAGATAGGTGATATATAGATAGATACATAGATAGATACATAGATAGATGATACATACATACATACATACATACATACATAATAGATAGATTAGGTGATAGATGATAGATGACAGATAGATAGGTAGATAAATATATATGTGTGTGTGTGTATATATGTATATATATATATATATATAGAGAGAGAGAGAGAGAGAGAGAGAGATGCATACATACATACATACATACATAGATTGATAGACAGAATCTACTTTTTGAATTTCAAGCCATTCAGCTATATGATTCTCTCCTATTTTCACCCCATAATTCATGAGTGGAGAAGGCTCCTGATTCCCAATATTTCTGTCCACCTTATTTACTTTTCAATATTCCTAGTGACTTCAATATCCATGTCAATAAATGACTTCTATGCTCCTTTTCATAACAAACGATCATTAACTGTATCTCTTCCAATGATTGTTTTCTATATGTCAGCCTGCCAAAAGGAAGATTTTTATACCTTAGGTCAAGTCATCCTGAAATCTTGATTTCAGGCATTATGTATTCAGGTCAGTTTTAGAAATATTACATGTTCTTAAGACCACATATGTGCTATTATGGAGTTGAGTGCTTAATCACACTGGTCATATATAGAACACTTAGCAGAGATAGCAGAATGCCCCGGTCAAGTTTGTGACTATACTTCAAAGGAAGATTATCCTTTACATGCTTGTTGAGACGTTTTCAGAGAGTTATTATTTTATGAGACATCATTGAAAAAGTCAGCCAATTTGGAGCATATTGCTACCAGAACAATTTCTACTGAAGCAAGCAAGCATTATTAAAACTCAGATTTCACAGTGGACCCAACAAGAGCCTGAATTCTTGCTGTTGAAGACAGCCTAAGAGAGGGAAGAGAGAAATCCAAATAATGGAAATAAACCTCAGATACCTATTTGGATTTAGAGTAGAACTAAAGCAGAATACCAGACAAGCAAGTCTTCACACCTCATCAGAAAAAGCTAGAACATTTGGTTTTGCCTTTTATATACAGAGTTGTTTACTAGCAGAGACCATTCAGATCTATATCTTTGTTTTGAGTAGAATCTAGGCAATATGGCACAGATTCAGGAAAAGATATAGGACCACCTAAAACTAGATAAAGAAAATGTCCATCCACCCATTTTCAGTAAAGAGAGGATAGACATTAAAAACAAAAGTGCACAAAAAAATGTTAAATGTGATTGAATTCTTACCCTTGTCATATAGTAATTAAGACACTTACATGGAAGAGGGGACAGTAAAAATCTGTTCTATTTCTGTAAAAAAAAAAAAAAAAAAGATAGCTATCCCACTCTACCCTCCCAGCCAACTCCATATCCTTTCGGGAAGCAGAAATTCTCAGCCACAGGGTAAAAGCAGACCTGATACACACTGGAGGAAAGTGAGAGATAGAGGATTTTGTCTGTTTCTGAGGGTGTTAAATATATGGCAGAAGACAGAGGCCAAGAATTTCTGCTAGTCTCTAGGACTGAAGGTATGTTTCTTCCAGGGAAAAATGTGATATATATTAATTTTTGATATTGGTGTTGTTATATTTTATAACTTGCTATTAGTTTTTTAAAGGGTAAATGTTGGCAACTATGAAATGTGATGTATTTGGTTATACAAATTTAGGAGAAAAATCTAAAGTAGAACCATATTGTTTTTTTATAATAAGGAATTTGGAGCCCCAAGAAAACTGAGGAATTAAAGTTGAGAGATAAACTTGGGATGAGAAATGCAGGCCACAGAAGGAAAAATGCAGAAAGAAGGAAAAAGTGTAAGAGGTGCTTCATTTAAACTGGATTTCGATTTGTGATTTATGCAAAATACGCTGTAAACTCATCCTCTATCTCCCTTACACATCTTTAACATCTTCAATCAAATATACATTGCTTTCTGAAGATGAATATGTGTCTGTGTGTGTGTGGGGGGGGGCTGCTCAAAGAGAAGTGAAAAGGGGACAAAAGATACCTGGATTATAGTAATATAAAAATAGTAAAATAGTCAATTAATTTATATATTTTTTCATAACATATGTATGCATCTCTTTCCGAACATTGCTTTCCTTATTTCTTATAACTTAATTTTGTGAGCAAGAAAAACTTCATTAAACTAGGTATTTGATTATTTGATATATAGAGATATTTTAGTATTATATATTATCTCAAAATAAAAAATATATATTTG
>NW_011888869.1:2218522-2241794 GCF_000151845.1 Pteropus vampyrus
CAGGTCTCTAGGTTCTAGTTTACTTGAAAGTCTGCAAACGAAACTCCACATAATAGAATGTGGAGTAAGAATAAAATGGGTACAGCCAGTTACATTTAGAAAACTTACAGCCAAATCATACTTTTTTTTAAATTTTCACTTGTCATTGGAAGGATCTTAGGTTACATATTACATTTTCTGCTAATAATAGCTTGTAAATTATTAACAGATACCATTAAGATCGTTTTCCCTCTTTACTTTCAGTTAAATTATGTTTAAATTTTATATTAAATTATGATATTATATGTTTCCAAGTTTATGAATAAAATCATAGGTATTATAGGTTATAACATTTACATATAGGTTCTTAAAAAGCAGTCATAACCTTAAAATACACAGGTCAAAAGCAATAATTATGCTATAAATAGCTAGAAATTTATTATGTCTTTTCCAGGATACTTGTTATAACCTGTTTTTCTCATAGTTAATTGTTGATGGATTAGATACTAACATTTTTACTTTATACTGCTGAAGGAAAAAGTGGCTTATGTGGTATGGGATATATGCAGAAAAGGGTTAATAAACATTACCTTCCCAGATCCTTACACTCTGGGAAAAATGGACAATATGGATGTACCTCATAGATGCACAAGATATAAATGAAACTTCAAACATTTCTGCTCTCACATCATAACTTTAAGATAAATTGGAAGGGCACTTTTCAGGCATAAAGCAAGTTCAAATCAAAGGTAACTGAGAAAACAAAACTAAACTTTGTAGCAGATGAACTTTATTATGAGTTGAATTGTGTTCTTCCAAAGAATATTTTAAAGTCCTAACCCCCGGTACCTCAAAATGTGATCTTCTTTGGAAATAGAGTTGTTAAAGATGTAATTAGATAACTTAGAATGAGGTCATACTGGAATAGGGAACATGCTTATCCAATACGACTGGTGTCATTTCAAGAGGAGGCAAGCTGATGTAAAAGTCAGACATATAGAGAAAAAGTTATGAGACTACGAAATCAGAGATTAGAGTGATGTATCTACAATTCAAGGAATACCAAGGAATGCCCGGCACTACCAGGAGCTGGAAGAAGCAAGAAAAGATCTTTCCCCAGAGGCTTCAGAGGGAGTATGGCCCTGCCAACATCTTGATTTTAGACTTCTAGTGAGAGTTTGTTTTCGCCACACAGTTTGCAATATTTTGTTAATGGCTGCCCTAGAAAACTAATGCAAACTTGAACATAGCAGAAACTTGACAATATATAAGTAAAGTGTTACCACTATCATTCTCTAATGATTAGCAGTTTTTCATTTGGATGTAGATGTGGGTACTACGATAATAACTAGATTTGGTCAGATCATGTTTTGTATCCAACTAATGCCTAATGGTATAAACATGTTAAAACTTAAAAATACTGAAAAGATAAAATAAGAAGTAAAAACAAAAACAAAAACATACTCTATTCAAATATGTTAGGCACATATAGATCAAGGTGGCATGCCTTAATTACAAATTCATTTTAATGTGATTAACTGGTCATTTCTTATTGTTACTATAAATATAAAATTCTAAAGAGTTTAATTCTTGAAAAATAAATCATGAATACATGACAACAGAGATATCTTAATTAAAAGTTTTCTAATTTTACACTAATAATTCAGAATTCAATTGCTTAAGTCGCAGTGCATGGGACTTAGTAACTACTCAATAAATGTAGGCTGAATCAAAAATGATCATGAAAATAATATATATTTGAATTAACTGGAATGACAAGAACTACAGTCAATTTGCTCACAAGATCACATTGATATGAAGTCTCTAAACTAAGTTACACTATTTCAAAGGTTAGAAATACTTGCATGATAAGACCAATATTCTATAATGTCAGGTTTTTAAAATAAGCCACAAAATTAACCATAAGAGATAAATGATATGATATTATGGAAGTAGACTATTGATTTTTTTTAAACTGTATTAAATGCTAAGCACAGCTGCATAATCTACCTCAAAATATACTCTAGGAATAGGTCAACTTTATTCCTCAGTGCTACCACCATTTTTCTAGACACCTTAGATTGGCTTTTTCTCTCCATTACTTCTTGAAATCTGTGTATATTTTTGGAGAAATCTTATGTTTCTTATTTTATATTTCCAGTACTATTCACAACTAGTTTAGATATTTTAATCTGGGTATTACAATTTCCTTCAAACTAGTTTGTCTCAGTGACACATGCATAAAAATTTTCTATTTTTCTAAATGGTTCACATAAGGACTTTTCATTTATTAATATATACTCTTTCATAACATGTATTATTTAGATGACAATTTTCAAGA
Source organism: Pteropus vampyrus (assembly GCF_000151845.1). Taxonomy (NCBI): domain Eukaryota; kingdom Metazoa; phylum Chordata; class Mammalia; order Chiroptera; family Pteropodidae; genus Pteropus; species Pteropus vampyrus. Next base: position 2,220,843 of record NW_011888869.1, read on the forward strand.
AATAAAATTTAATAATATGACTTAATATTAAATCAAAATTAAATATATTATAATTGATCCTTGATTATTGAAAAAGTACTGGAATATGTCACTAACTTAACACCATCTTAAATCATTTATTTACATTGTGTAATTGTGCTCAATTGCTGGTCAATGGTTCTCTTGAATACTGGATAAATAAGCTTTTGCTGACTGATACAAAATTAAACATTACAAAGTATCCAGAGTATATCTGGAGATATCTTATAAATTCTGTAAAATAACTGGTAATTCCTTTAGATATTTAAGGTACAGAAACCTCTCAAAAATAAATCTCTTTTTAAACTGAAAAATCATATAAAGTTACTTGAAATAAACATTACTATTAGTCAAATTTTACTCTTAAAAATATTTATGCCCTCACTCTCAAATAATATAGATTAAATATATATTTCATTAATATTGAAAAAATTTACACAGATGTAAATATATTGCATATGCCATATTGAAATAAATTCGTTAATTTAATCATTAATCATACCTGAGTTAGTTCATTAATATCTATAAGTCCGTTACTGTCGGCATCAAAATATTTAAACATTTGATCCACCAATAACTTCTTCCGAGATATGTCATCACCGTTAGGGTTTTCATTTTCTTGTGTAATATATTTTTGATTTTGTAAATCTAAAAGCATGCTTTTCATCTTGCTGTATTCAGTGGCCTTGCAGTTATCTCCTGTAACAAAAGAACTAAGTTATTTTCCAAGCAATATTCAAAAACAAATAATTTATTTTATCAATGTTTAGAAGCTGATATCTTATATATATTACTTTGTACATAATTTTTGTGTTTCTACTTTGCATACTTTACAAATTTTGCAAGAAAAAATGGGCTATTTCTACAGTAGGATAGAAAATTTTAATTTTTATCAAATCTAATAACTATATTTACTGTGTTTTTTCTATATCAAAGTCATTGGTTCTATGAGGAACAAAGAAACACATAATAGCTCCGATTGGCTCTAGTGCTTAAATACTATCTTCAGTATTAATCTTCATTGTACATTCCTATATTGATAGTTTCACAGATTTTGAACATGAGGCACAGGGAGATAAAATGACTTACCAGTGGCAAAGGGTTAGACTGTGCTGAATTTTGCACTTAAATGCATGTATATCTGGCTCCAAAATACTACAGCACATTTTTAACTGGATGTATGTTTATATATTTGGATTGTTTTGAAGAAGATCCTGTGTATGTGTATTTGTGTGTATGAGGAGTTAAATTTTCTTTTAATTCTATTTCTAATGACACTAAGCTCGTATTCATATCCTCTCAAAAGTCTTTACTTGTTTTTCTGATATTCGTTTATCTCTTCTTTCAGAGCACTCAGTGTATAATGTGATATATATTCGCATTTTGTATCTTGAAGTTTTAACTTTCCAAATTTCATCTCCATAACTAAAGTATAAGCTTACTGAAGTAAAGGTGCATGGAAGATTTTCTGTATCTCTCATATAATAACCATCACAATAGTGAAAATATCACAGTTAATTAAAATAATTAGTTGGCTTAATGTCTTCAAAAATAACTGCAATTTTTTAAAATCTTCACATAATTATTTTACAAAGGACTTTACTCACGGTAGTCCCATAATGGTGTCTTTAAATGATGCATTAACATGAAATGCATACTAGTGATAACAAATGTGATATAAAGTATATTACAGAAAATACAGTGCATAATGTAATTTATAAATGAAAGAGTAGATATTGTATTATCTAAGAATTTTTTAAAACATATTTTTAAGGAAAAAACTAACTTTATATTTATGGTCAATTTTGACAATTAGGAATTGACAGAATCTAGCATTTTAAAAGAAGATTTCTAAAGAATTTTAAATATATGTTTAAGAAGCATGGGGTTGAAAAACAATATTTGAAGTCTCATTCTCTTTTAAGACAAAATGGAAAACAATCTCTGCTAGAGAGATGAGAGCTTACCTTATTTTTCAAAGGCAGTGAAATGACTATTGTTGTTGATCAATTTCATTGTTGAGCAATTCTATCAACAACTTCTTATTTTATAACAAAATAAACTTTGTGCTACAAATTAAGTCAATTTTGCATTGTTGTGTTCTGAGTAAAGAATATTAATAAGAATGTTTTTATAATAGCAAAAAAAAATCACTGAAAGAGAGATGTAATTAAATCTGGAGGGATAGGTAGCAATTGTGGTGTCTCTGAAAGCTACACAAAAGCAGCATTCAAATGTGTGTGTGTGTGTGTAGGTTTATGAATGTGTGTATGCATGCATGTAAGTGGGTGTGTGTATGTGGATGTGTTTCACGAAGACAGAGAAACGTGTAATGAAAAAAGTGGGAAAAAGGATAATAAGCCATTCCAATAGCTCTACCTGGGATTTCTGTATTTGACCTTGAATCTATAGCTCCTTTTATTAGATTGACAGGGGAAATGAGAAGGGGTGGAGTTTGGAGGAGCAGACCTGTGGTCCTTGGCAACAAGGATATTGGAATGTTGTGAGAGGCAGATGTAATAAGTCAAGCAGAGAAAGACAAATACCATATAATTTCATTTATATGTGGAATCTAAAAAAATAAAACAAACGAACAAACAAAATAGAAACAAAATCATAGATACAGAGAACATCGTGATGGTTGTCAAATTAGGGGAGGTTGGGGGATGGGTGAAGAAAGGAAAGAGATTAAGAAGTACAAATCAGTAGTTATAAAACAGCCATGGGTATATAAAATATAGCATAAGGAATATAGTCAATAATATTGTGATAACTATGTATAGTGTCAGATGGGTACTGGATTTATTGAGGTGATCACTTCTAATTACTATGTTATACATCTGAAACTAATATAATATTGTACATCAACTGTAATTTAAAATTTAAACAATATATTTTAAAAAGAAAGAGAAAAGAAAATAGAATTCAAACACTGGAAACCTTTTAACTACGTTTAAAAATTGGGAAAAGGGATACGGTTTGGGTTGTTACACTAGAGTTCTGATGTAATCAAGAAATGTGATTGTCAGAATGCTATTAATATTTTTATTTCCAATTATAAATTTCCTAGGTCCAAGAATGTGGTATTGATGGCAATCCAAATAAAATAAAAATAAACGCATTGCAGTTAAGTTATTCATAGTCTATGGAAATGTACAATAAACATAAAATTATATAAAATGATAGAATTTATAGATTTAATAAAAAATCCATGTTACAGATTTTTTCAGTAGTAAATAGGTGCATCTGTAATTAATAATAGATTACATGTAATGCAAGCTTTCTACGTGCCAGGAACTTTGTACATGTTAAATCACTTAACTTTCACAACAATCCAAAAATGATGGACAATATAATTATCACCACTGTACCGATGATGAACCACGGCACAGATAGATTAAATAACTTGTTCAAAGTTACAGAGCTAGAAAGGAGCAGAATTATTTTTGCTCACAAGCAATATCTTCCTTATCCTTTATTCTCTACTTCGTTCATCTTCAGAACTGAATTTTAAAATCAACTTATACATGGATTCAGTAAATTTGTCCAAGGATTATTTGTAAAGTGAAAGACAAATATAATACTAAACTCCAGGCAATATCACTGCTTAAATTGCAGGTAGAGAAAGTAGACCACAAAAAGAAAAAATAAAAAAGAGTAGTATCTGAGAAGTAGCAGGAAAATTACAAAAAAAAAATACTAAAAAGGATGAAGGTAAAGAGAAAAGAACTTTTCAAGAAAGAAGGTAAGATAAAATGTCAAATGTTTCAGAATAAAAGTAAGATAAACAATAAAACATACCCATTGAATTTTTTAAATTGGAGGTAATTGGTGATTTAAAGAAAAATTTTAGTGAGTAAATGGAGCAGAATTCATATTACAATGGGTTATAGAGTAAACAAAGTGAGGATTTAGAAATATTAAATGTTTACTACTTTTTAAATAAGTTTCAAAGTGAAAGAAGAAGAAGCAGAATTATTAATGAAGAATAGATATTTGTTAATAAACATCAAGAGATATTTAGAAATCATGGCCTCATCTAAGAATAACATCAGGCAGGAAGGTAAGATATTTTTGTTTGTTTAACTGCTCACTTAGGTAGGATTCTTTAAAACTTAATCAGCAGGCGGTGCTAGATTGGTGTTGCTAAAAGAATGGAATTCTTTCATGAATTCACTTCCTGCTTTGGGTGACCAGTAGGAAATCTCTGCTGTCCCTGTTCTAGACATTGAGAACAAGACAAAGGAGGTCACAATGTCATAGTATCTGTACCATCTTTCTTTCCATGAATACAGTGATGCTGGTGCAGTGCTGATTTTTGACTCAGAGTCATTTGATAATGACAGTTAAAATCTATCAGCCCCTGTGAGGCCTAGAAGGATGCAGAATCTCTGACATTCAAATGGCCCCACCTGTGTAACTAGAAGTGCCTCTTCATGTCACTATGTAACTGAAGATAATTACATTTTATGTATCTGATAGTACAACCATCAGTTTTGAGTACATAAGTGCTAAAAATTATAAATTATATCAATTATGCTTAGTATTACATGTTTTCCAAAGGCTGTAATTTATCTCTTCGAATTCACGTTATCCATCTCTCTCATCCACCAATAAAAAGTACCATTTTTTAACACAAAAATATTCAAATCTAAGTATATAAGAATACCATTTTTCTATTTTGAACACTTATAGTTAAAATTTGATTATTTTGATTCTAGTATAAGCTGAAATCTTAAAAATTCAAAGAATAATGTTTTTATTTTAGTATCAACTCTATGCATTTACTAGAATGTAGATTAAAACTATTTTTCCTCAAACTTCAATAATTGCTAATAGAACACTTTTACATATTTTTAGAAAAAATGTTTTCTATTTATAGCATGAAGAATATGTCAAAATTTTAGTACACTTATATGAATGAAATTAACAGAGAAAACTACTATATTTATGTTAATTTATAAGTTGTTAAACTGGGTATAAAGGAATTAAAGTTATCTTGGTTAAAAGTAGTCTGAATAGAATTAAAACAAACAAATCTTTAACTAAAATATCCATTTGAATGTCAAAATGATAAGGTTGTAAATTGTTTTGTGTTACATAAACATGACTTAAATGTTCTTATTAAAAAGTATATTACAGTTATACATAAAATTAATGTAAATCTATCCTGTTTCAGATATTATTCTAATTCTAGGAATTCTCTAGTGCAAACACATTCACATATCACTTTTCAACTTCTCTGGGTAAACACCAAAGAGCATAACTATTGAATGGTAGTAAGATTATGTTTAGTTTTGTCTGAAACCGCCAAACTGTCTTCCAAAATGGCTGTACCCTTTCAGTTTCCTATCAGCAATGTGTGAGAGTTTCTGTTGCTCCATATCCTCACCAGCATTAGATGTGCTCAGATGGTGAAATCAGATGGTAAATTTTCACCATTCTAATCAGGATATAGTGGTATCTCATTTCTGTTTTACAGGAAAATTTTTAAGTTAATAAATGACTATATTTTATGAGATATTGGTTCCTTGATCCTTCTCCCATTCTCTCCACACATGAAATTTGATTTATCTTAATTTAATATCTCTTTACATATTGTTGAATAAAGGAAAATGATTAAAAAACACAATTTAATTGACATGCTAACTTATTAAGTTTGAGAATTAATCTTACTGAAAATAAAAGAAAGTATTATGAGTTAAACATCCATTCTCCAAATATTCGCTACTTGTGATATAATTTTGGTCAATTAAATGGAATACTCAGAATTGACAACTGCCTATAAATCTATATAAGCAGTGGTAACAAAAGACTTGATTTTTTAGTTTGGCAAATGTGACTATGTATTTAAATTTAAATAAAGATGCTCTAGTTACCACGTCATTTTGCTCTCTTAACTCTGACACAAGATTAATTAAAATGTTTAGGACAAGGTTAGGCACTCTGTCCTGTTTTTTAACTATATTCTTCAAAGGTAACAGAGCTTAGCTATTACTAGTACTACCTTAGCTCATCATCCTCCCAAGTACAGTCACATAAAGTAACAATACAGAGAATGCTGATAGAAAACACAACAAAATAAAATAGAATACAATGTAATGTTGAAATTGATAATCTAGAATTCTCAAAAAACCTAAATAAAAAATATAAATTTATTTTACCAGATGTAAATACAACATAGAGTATTAACTATCATAACTAATTAAATGTGTTATTTTGATACTTAGTAAATTTAACAATTTTTAAGTTATTATCTTTAGAGTAAGAACCCAGAAAATATATGCTTCATGTGAAAAGTCATACCTCCTATACAATATATGAAAGCTAATATTATTAAAAAGTTCGTGAATTAAATTTTTTTCTAATAATTTTTTTCTGGCGAACAACAAATATTTTGTAAATGACATGTAAGACCGTCCATCTTCTTATAATCCCACGAGTGTTCTTAAAATGTGAGTGCATAGTGCTTGAAATATTATATGACATAGATCCTATAGTTCTTTTTGTGGTAGCTGGTGTTTTATAGAGGTTATGAATTTTGATTTATATTACCTGAATTTATATTAATTCTAGGAGTAAAAATATATAAAAGACTTTCTTTGATTTTCAAATAATTTGACAAAAATTGTGAAAAATTAACCAGTGTACAAAAAAGTAAGTCTGTTATTGCATCAAATATAGTGGAAACTCAGCCTTGTGTAACTCTGTTAAGAGAAGATCTCTTAGTACTCTTGAATACTAAAAAATCTTGTCCATTAATTTTATCAGATCACTCAAAAATGTGGTTTTCATTGAAAATTTTAGTGTTTGTATTGATGTTACAGAGCATACTATTTATATCTGTGAAGCCATAGGCACATAATAATTTTGATCTATTATTTACACAGCAATGATTGTGTTCTGACATTGTGCTAAGTTTTACAGACAATTTATTCAATCTTTATAATAAACCTATGAAGTAAATACAATTACTATACCATATTCTTAAAAACATAGTAAGCCCAATAATAGGCTTGGCATTTGACTTTACATAAAAGGTTGAGAAACTCATGACTCTACTACAGAACTCAGAAGGTGCATCTACTTGTCTCTTGAGAAGATAAAGAAGCTTTAACTGTTCTTTCTTTCATGTTATTCTAAAATTTTGTGTAAAACTTTGTTAAAAACTTTAATATGCTGAGGACTCCCTGCATGCATCCAATCCAATATGCATACTCAGTACTAAAGCCTTTTCTGTTCAGATGAAGAGGTGTTTTGGTTGGTAAGATTTTTAATTTTCCTGACAATTATTAGGGACATTATATAATAATGACATGAATGACTCACCAAGTCTGCCTAAACATCATGATTATGTACATACATAACAATACAATTTCAAAAAATGTAAGTCAAATAGTGATACAATTACCAGGCAAATTTTATAAACAACAATTACAGAGAAAAACTGTAATGCTGCTACATGGGAAATATAGATTAAGCAGCCATTAAGCACAGTGACTTGGTCTGGAAAAAACCCAGAAAAGTACTCTTACAGGAATATAGTACTCTTTCTTAAGCATTAAATTTAATGCTAAATGTATGTGTGATAGAAGGTAAAGGATGAGTTAATTTCTTCCTGAAGTTTATTCAGGAGCCCTGGGCTTTACACTAATTTGGTGTTAAAAGTTATAAGCATAATTGCGTGTTTTTTTCTGGAGTTCATATGCTTCTTGCCTTCTAATATCTCAGCTACTTTTTGCCTTGTTTATCACAGAAAAATACAAAAGTGATAGTGAAAAATAGAACTTCTGTCACACACACACGCACACGCACACACACACACACACACACACACACACACACGCACTCTATTCATTCATTTTTGCCAAGCAAAGAGATAATAGTCATGAGTGGGCATCAACTCTGGCCATTTCTTTATCCCATCAAATTTAACATCAAGAAATATTCTTTACAAAATAAATCTAATTTCAATGAACTATAAATATTCAAATACTACTACATTCTAAACATCACAACAGCAACATTCATGGTGTTGCTGCTGTTATGATAGATACTTTCATACAGCCTTAATCTTGAAATGGGTTAATATATATAATAATTTATAACTTGTTAGATTTCAGAAGGAATCTTATGTGTCTTTTATGTATGTAGGCATTTTCACGTTATTAACTTTTCTTATCTCAAGCCAATGATCATGTATAAATAATTTATCTGAATAGATGTATCCTGAAAAAAAGTTATATCCTTGTGGCATTCATAACTATATGTTAATTGTCATTACTTCTAAGCACAGTTGACCTTCAGGAGACATTGTCCTATGAGTGTCATATGATATTTAGTGTTTTCATTGGTCATAGCATGGATGTTAGCATTAATTACCTTCCCACTATCCCCAAACCAACCAAATAAATATAAATGATTTTACCATTCTGTGTTCCTCTGTAGAAAAGGATTACTCAGAGTTCTCTAGTAAGACCTGGTCCTAGTAGTTAAATAGTTAAATGATCGAGTGGATACTTCTTCAGCTAGATGTGAATCTGCTATTCTCTACTATATAACAGCTTTCTGGAATATTTCCAAAATGGACTCCTACTGTTCTCTAAAATTTGAGTAACTTATAGAGAAAATACTATATAGTAAGAACATTTGATTGTGTATAACCTATATGCAATGTTCATTGTTTTGTTTTCTAGAAGATTATGAATGCTAACTGTTCAATTCCTTAGCATTATATAGTACCTTAAAAATATGACACTATTCAACATTGTAATTCGCACATAGTCACACAAGATAAGTAACAAATATCTATTAAACCATGTACTTTCTTATGAGTATGCATAATGTTTTAACAATAGCTCATTATGACCTGGAATAAATTTATTTAGGAAATAGAAAAGGCAGAGGACAAACTATATAAGTGATGTGACTAGGAGGAGATAGACTAATTAATACCAGAAAGTACCTACCTTAAGTGTAGCCTGTGTATGCCATCGGTAGGAATTGGGCTTATGAAACAGTGAGCAAATAAATATAGAGAAAATGATAAATTAATTTTAAATAAGTTGAGTTTGAGGTAATTGTGGTATATTCTGGTAGAGGCCTTAATGAGGGGAAAGGAAATAGTTTAGAAATTCTATAATTTAGAAGGAAGGAAAGAGTTGATGAATTGGACTTGTGAGTCATTGGACTGTGTATAACAATTGAAGGTATGATTGATAAAAGGGGGGATTTGTAAAGAGTGAAATTAAGATAATCATGGCCAAATCATGACCATGAACATTTTTAAGGAGTATTAAGATTTCTTTATAAAGAGACTGCTAAAACATTGATTAGTTCAGTGGAAGGAGTAAAGATGCTTTTATCACACAACTTTCTATGCTGAAAGTCCGTTTTGTAAAAATGAAAAAGTGTTGACTAACTGCTGCAAATTAGATAGACGATTATGAGAAAAAAAGAGATGTTGCCTTACTTTGAAATGCAAAGTTTTCTGTCAAATCCAGCTGACATTTTGATTTTTATCATATGCCAGGATGTGTGTATCTACATAAAACAAAATCTGTGGTTATATTAATATGAGTAATAACAGTACATGTAGAGATCTAGTCCTTTGATATGGTACTCATTTATGTTCAGAAAAAGCCTATGAGTTGCTTTGTCAAAGACAAATTCAAGATAACTTTCTATGATAAGTTGCTTTTTCATTAATTTGACTTTTCTTGTTAATTTTGTTACAATCTAAAATCATATGAGTTTTGAATATGTTTACACAAGAAAAAATATTAAAAATGTGTAAAATGTCTAAAGACAGTAGATATAGAATTTCTAATTTTTCTTCAATTAAATTTATTTCATCTTGGCTCCATAATTAAAATGACAGTAACTTATATAATCTCTATATAAAGATTATCACTTTGTGTAATTTGTGTGTTGTTTAGGCCACATATTGATTTCTAGTATAGTTCGGTTAAAGAGTCTGGAATAAGCAAAGAAATTATTAGGTGTCTGTAGTGGAAATTATTCATTATTTATAACATGAATTTCTGGGTTATCTGACTTTAGCCTTTCATTGCCTTTGAAGTATTTTTACTATTCTGTAAATTGCAGATAACTGATACTAATGAAAAATAAATCTTGTCTATGGACTTGCAAATGAATTCTAACTGGAAGAGAATTAACTGATCTCTCTCCCCTCTTCGCGGAAAAAGTCAGGTTCATGTCTGTCTGTAGGTTTACTTATACAATTGTTTACTCCGTATAAATGTGTGGCTGTTTGACATTTTGAACTGATTTTAATATCTGCATAGTTTCCTCATAAATAATGAGTTCATTAAAATTTAACATGTTTACTTTATATCTGCATGAGAATAATGATTTAACTTTTAAAAAATTAACATTCAAAATATATAATTTTCTTAGAAGCAAAAAAGGCCTAATGTGCTTATGATTTTTTTAGATACAAATAATCATATATCATTTAAGTTATATAAGTGAATATACATAGTGAGTCTGAATTTACCTTTAGCAAGTTGAACAAAGAATGTCAAAAGAAAATATATTGTATAGGCAAACTTATGGAATAACTTTTAATTTTCCCATTCTTTATTACTAACAAAATAAGGTTTAAAAAGATAGAACTTACTGAATTAACTCTTCACCTTTCTAAAGCATATATCCTATACTTATAGCACCAATTTACTTTAAGTGGTTATTATTTTAATCATTGTAAAATTCTTTCATGGAGAAAATAATATCACTTGCTTATTATGGTATTATGAAAAAAAAAAAAAAGAATTTTTTTTTAAAGACCATACAACAAACAAAAATATCAAGATCTATTGTTTCCTGAAGACTCAATATTTGAATTAGTTCGATTCAAAATAATTTTCCAATTACTATGCACATCTAACAGGGTTCTTTCTTAGACTTTACTGTGCCTTCTTGTGAATTAAGAAAGGCACTCACCTGAGTGGTCAAAACTCTGGGAACAAAACTTTGCAAGCAAATATTGTTTTTGTGGAAAGAAGAAAGCATTTCTTGGTGAATACAAACTCATCTTAGGGTACCTGGCTTGAAAAGTGAGGTGCCGATGGTTTTCAGTCCCACTTATTATCCTGGCCAAGTGCCTTCATGCTATCTACAGCTGATGGTAACCTTACATTTATTATTTAGTGCTGGGCATTGTTTTAGTATTTTACTTTGAATAAGCTTTTTCAGTATGAATTCTAATAAAAACTTTTTTCAGTGACTTGCATTCTAAGTCTCCTTCACTTTTGATGCCCAGCTGGCAGGGGCAACCTAGGCAGTGTTGTCAGTCCTTCCATCTTGGAAATATAGAGGCCTTAGCTGGGGCTTATGGTTATGTTTGTTTCTCTCTTTAAACTTTGATAGAGCTTTATCTGAATCACATTTATTCTCTCTCTCTTTCTCTCCCACCCCCATTTTAACTTTAATTTTTTTAAAGATATATTTTTTTCTGTTTTAGTACGCTGATGGTGAGGACCACTTGGATTTTTTTTTTTAATTATCTACAAGTCCTAGAACTGAGTTTTATATCTATAAAGTTTCAATGATTGGCATCAAGTAAATCAATATAAAACTGTTACAATTTTTTCCTATTCTTTCACTATGTACATCATCTAAATTTTATTGTAGTAGTGAGGTAAACTTAGTAACCAGGTATCTGTCTATACCCTCTACATAGAGAGGATTAGTAATCTCAATTTATCTTAAGATAACTTATATATACATATATAGTTGACCCTTGAACAACATGGGTTTGAATTGCATGAGGTACTTATACACAGATTTTTTTTTCAATAAATACCTGTGCTGCTTTTGAACTCCAGTTAGGAATCTGCAGATGCTGACTGTATGTTTTGATATCTATGCCATTTTATATAGGGGACCTGAGCGTCCACAGATTTAGGCTTCTGTAGGGTGTCCTGGAACAAACCATCTGCAGATACTGAGGGGCAACCAGACAACTAGTATGGTTAAGTTTTTAGAGAAACAAAAGTTATAAGCAAATGCTCAACTGCACAAGGAGTCAATGCCCCTAACTCCATAGTTGTCCAAAGGTGAAATGTGTGTTTGTATACAAATATACATGAAAATTTAAATATTTATAGAATACCACAATATCTACTTTAAAAAGAAGAAAAAGAGAAATAACTGAAGGTGTGCAGTAAATGAGCATGTTGGTTATTACTAGAGTTGACAGATTTAAAAAATAAAAATTCAGGACAACCAGTCCAATTAGAATTTTAAATAAACAATGAACAATTTTTTGATACAAGTGTTTTCAAAACTTTTATTAAATTTTACTTGATAACCTTAGTAACTCTCCCCAAATTTATCTAATTATCTTTAAAGTGATAACTAAATTTTCTGGATGTAAAAGGAGTTAGCGATTTGAAATCCAGAAAGGAACACCAAAAAAGTGGACAGGCACAGTCAGGCTGAGAACCTCTGAGATAAGGGGTAGGAAGAACCCTCTCATTCACTACAGAGCAAGCTTGATGATATGGGACTCCCTCTTCTAGCCAGGAACCAAGTCTCTTCTTTGAGATATAACTTCTCTCCGAAAACATACACATGCATAGTAAAAACTATAAAATCAGTAAATGTATGTATGTGTGTGTGTGTGTGTGTGTGTGTGTGTGTGTGTGTTTTAATCAGGGAACAAATTTTGTCTCGTAGTTCATTTCTTTTTGAGTACATAGTTAAAAATGTGTAGCTTTCTATCTTTTAGCACTGAAATCAAGGCTATATTTCGTTTATATTTATTCAACTTTCCTTTTCTGTTATTGACAAAACTATGCTTTAACTTTGAAATAATTGTGGAGGCAAAACTCTGAATAACACTACAATATTTAGAACTAAAGTTTTCGTTTTCATACAAGAATCCACAAATTATCACATTTGGAGCTTCACAGTAGTAACATATTATCACATTAAACTAATTTTGAGTGATATCAATATAAATATATTAAGAAAGTTTGAATTCTTCTAACTTCTTTAATCATTTTATGATTAAAATTACTTTATGAGGCATTGTATTATTGCTAATCTTGAAGATAGCTGATGGTTTTGAAAAAGTAATATCTTGCCATTTTAATGCTAACTTAATTCAATCTTGAATAAGATTTATCATAACCAAAATATTATTTCATAGAGAAAATGAATAATTTATCAGCATATTACATTTTTATTGTAGATCTCTATGGGATGGTAGAAAAGAGAATACAATAATGACATATTTTTATTTAAATATGAACATAAGAATTTCAGTATTAATGGTTGTATTCAAATATGGGATACATTTTCAAGGTTTTTGAGATTGAAAACTTCAGAACGAAATATCTAATAAGTAATTTGTTTTGATTTTCATTTCAGGTTCCTATATATTCTTTTGAAGACTGAGTTAGAGTTGATGTCCAAGGGATATTTAGTTTTTCTATACACAAGACTGAATGACTTTGCTTAGGTGCTATACTGAGTATTGCTTTTATTTGAGTCTATACTATAAAAAAGAGGCAAGATATCTCCAAGAAGCATCTACTTTTGAAATTTGAAAAATAGAAACAAGAAAATCCTTTGCATTTAAATCTAAATACAGTATGAGGTGAAACTCTGTATACTTCTCACCTGCAGTACTTGGTCAGCACAAATTCTAGTTCTTAAAACAGAAGTTTGAACTTATTTTATTGATAATTAATCTTAATATACCTTATGAAGTTGTTTCAGTACTTGACTATAGCTTGAGGACAAATGTTAAGGAAGGATGTAAGGTGTAAGATGAGAAGAGATGATAAAAATGTCATCATATAAATTATGTTATTTTAATCTTAATGTATTTTAGAAATCTCACACCTTTTTTTAATTGACAAGACTTGTTCGTTTATATACATAATTGCTATGATATGAATGTTCGTGTTCCCCCCAAATCCATATGTTAAAATTCTAATGCCCGATGTGATGGTATTAGGAGATAGGTCCTTTGGGAGATGCTTAGGTCATGAGGGTGGAGCCCTTTCTAACTGGATTAGTGCACTTATAAAAGAAGATTCACAGAGATCCCTAATCCCTTCTGCTGTGTGAGGACAAAGTGAAAAGACAACTGTCTATGAACCAAGAAGCCCTCACCAAACACTGACTCCACAGGCAATATGATCTTGAACTTTACACCTTCCAGAACCATAAGAAATAAATGTCTATTGTTTATAAGCCACCCAGTCTATGGTATTTTCTTATAGCAGCCTGAATGGGCTAAGATAATTATAATGATTGATATCTTTGGACTTGTTTCAATAATGTTTCTTGGTGCTCACTACTGTCTTCTTCTTGTGTGTGTGTGTGCGTGTGTGTATATATATATATACACATATATATATATATTATTTTTTTGATAAATTTTTTACTTGTTTTAATTTTATTTCATTATTTTCTGGTTACTGATTTGAAATTTATAGGCTTTTTTTTTTCTTATTATTTTGGTGCTTCCCCTGGGTATTTTATCATACATGTTTATTCTAGAAATAACTTTATTGTTGTCTGTGTCTTGAGAAATTTATTTAAAATTCCTTTCATTGGTGACCCAACTTTTTCAAGGAATTCTTTTATTCTCCCTTTACTACAGTCTTAAGGAGGTGATGAGATAAATGCTCAATCTCAGCTGGCTTTCTTTCATCTTTCCTTCTTAATATCTGTTATAATTCTCCATTCATACTATTAGTAGATAAGTTAACTCGGTACTCCTTTATCATTTATCTAATTTCGACATTAATTTCCTAACTGCCTAACTTTGAACTCTCTTTGCTTTTTAACCCTGCCGACTTCAATCTAATTACTGCTAAAGTAATCTGCAATTTAATATTTCAGGTGTCTTTTCTGCTCTAAACCTTTAAATAGCTCGCTATTCCTTTCTGTATTAAGTCCAAACAGAAACATGTTATGCAGTTCTGCTTTCATCAACCCACTAACTCTTCATGTCTAGTGTAGTTATGTTGGATACTTTAAAATTTCTGAGAGGTCTCTGCTTACTGGTTGCTCTATTTCTTTCAGAAAAGATTTCATACTATCTATTTAGTAGGGTCATGTCATAAAAAGTATATTGAAGATGCACACTAAGAATTATGTTTCACTCAAATTGTTTAAATGTCCATATACATAATAAAATTATTATAAGTTGGGCATGGTAACATTCTGGGAACTGTTTAATGATATTCAGTACAGAAGTTAATTTTCTTAAAATAGTTTGTTTATGTTAATTTGGTTTTAATCAGGTAAAACACTATTTTTTACCACACTGGCACTATTAGCTATTCTTGCATGAAAATGACAAGTCTCCAAAATTAGAAATTGAAATAAATACTTGGCCAAACAACTGATCCATTCTAATGATTAAATTCCAATTATAAAGTACATGGAACACTATGAAAAAAATGGATTTTAAAACAAAAGGTAAGTTCTGTTTTGTAAGTACTGTGTTTATTAGAGAATTACAAATAGATTTTTTAATGAATGTAATGCTCTCAAGAATAAGAAATTGCTTTCCTCATAAGTAGCAAAACATATTTGTTGTTTCATTAAATTGTACTTTTGAAGGATTTTCTATCATAAATATTTCTATTATAAAGCTGTCAGAAATATGGTTTTCTTGAAGAAAAATATTTTACACTACATAAAGAATAATGTCATCATCAAAGTAAAAGTGAAAACATATATTTCTCATTGTGTATATTTCTAAGTGATTATATATATAAATCATATAGATATATATATTAAAACTATCTAATGAGATAAATGTTATTATTGCTTCATATTTAGATCAGGGGACTGTGGCACATAGAGGTTAAGTAATTTAATCAGGGGACAGATTTAAGAAATCCTAGAGCTGGAATTTCAGCTTATGATAGTTTGGCTAACTAACAGTCTGTGCTACTTTATAGCCTGCCAAGTGTTGATGATTGACATGAGACAATCGTAACTAACAAATTGGATTATAGCCTCCTACTCTACTGGAAAGTTTTCTTGCTAGTCTATGAAATATAGAAACATATCCAATAAATGGAGAAGGAAAAAAAAATAATCTTAGAAGCAAATGTTTATCAACCTCTCTATAATATAGTTATTCTGCTAGTTAGATTTTGTCAAGGGTTAAAAATAACAATGTTTATATTATTGATAATAAAGATGGTACTTAACATTTATGAGAACATAGTTATTGATAGCATTTTAAAAATGTACTATATTAGTCTATACCAGTGGTCTTACATTGTACTCCAAATGCAAATTCAGAGCCCCAATCAATACTTAATGAATCAGAAACTCTAGGTGTATGGCCCAACAATCTGTGTTTTAATAGGCTCTTCAGGTAATTCATATGAACACTGAAGTTTTTAACTCACAGCAATATAATCCAGTGATGCAGTCATTTGGAAATAACAAAAAAAATACAAAGTTTTTGTGCTTTAGAGGTGAGCGAAGTCTAATTTTTAGCACAATCTGGTATGTTATATGCAAAAGTATTTTACTTGAATAATCTAAGTTAATAAAGAAAGAACATCAAAAAGATTTGAATTTCTAAACTGTGTGAAATGGAAGAAAAGTGAAAATTGTGGAAATGGGAAAGGGGATGGGATTCAGGGACCTGAGGGAAATTACGATGGGCTGTGAAGTCATTACAGTAAAACTCTAACAAACATCTAAAGGTAAACCTTGGATTAGGTTTATATGATATATGATATATGATATTATAGGTTTATATGACATAATAAAATCATATATTATTAAATGACTTCTCTATTACCAAAAGCCAAGGTGTGTAGGTTAAGAACCTAACTCCAACATATACCAGTTGTAAGTGTGAATGAGTCATTTATCTTTCAATGCCTTAATGTTCTTATTTAATATAGTGATATCAAAACTTAATTCATGCATTTTTGAAATGATTAAATTATACTATATGTAAAGAGTTCATTATAATTTATGGCACATAGCTAACCTCTCCAGCCCAAATGTTAGATTCTCCTTTCAATGTAAACAGAATACATCACCACAGTGGTGAGTAACGTATGAAAGATCAAATAAAACTATTGATACTCTACTTACAAATGTTTTGCGTTAGATGTTAGTGATATTAGTTCATTTTAAAGACATTCCTTTATGATGTTCTGACATTTGTAAAGGTAAAATAAGTGAAAAGATAATTTTTTTTTTTGCCTGAACTATTTTGAGTAGAAGCAAAGATGTTTGACTCAAATTGCTTTACCATTTTTCTCTATTCTCCACTAGAAATCTTGTTTACATATTCTACATTTTAGTACAATGAATGACTTGTCTGAATCCAAAAAAGAAATAGGGAAGAAAAACCTAAGTAATACATAAATAACAACAACCAGTTGTAAGTAAACGTTCACCATGTAACATATAAAAAGCTGAGTATTAACACATTTAATTCTTGCAAATATATTATGAGATAATTATTATCTCTTTTCATAGATGGATTAATTATGTCGAAGAATGTTGAGTAAGTCTCCAAAAGAGGTATAGTCAGTGAATACTGGAGCTGAGTTATAAAATCAGGCGGTTAAACTCCAGAGTCTGCGTATTTAACTACTGCGCTGTGATTCAAGCCACTTGAAATAAGGATGTTTACAAAGTAATATTGAGTCATAGCCATAATAGCAATTCAAATATTGACATAACATTCAGGACATCTGTTCAAATTTAGATTACCATATAATACAGATGTTGTACAGAATGCTACAAACAGGCTAAGATTAGACTTGGCTGAATGATTATTGAAAAAACGATGTCTCATCTTGAGGCACTAATTATACATTTTATTTTTATCACTGAGATAATACCCCTTTCCCATCTTCATCCTTAATGTGTGTTTCTAATCACTGAGGATCTCAAAAAAAAAAAAATTACCTATCATTTTTAAGTAAATTGTTCAAGAGGTGAAGCTTATGCTATAAACTCTGTCTCCAGTGATTAATTACATTTAATGGGATAAATATAGTAAACAATACAGAAAACCAACCCAAGCCAGAGAGATGCACCTCTTAAAGAAGATGCTGAGAGGAACATTTCCACACAAAACTTATTTCTTTCTTTAGAATGTAAGAGCTAGTCAACTGCCATCGTCAGCAGCTTTCTCTACACGGCCTGGCCAATTTTCACCTTTCAATACTTATGTCAAAGGACATTTCAGAGCCTTCATGTAGACTAAATTTAAATTTTAAAAGAATCTTTTAAAAAAAATCTTTTTCAAGCTGGCAGATGGAAATGAATATACAAAGACCATACTTTTCTCTGAATTGAGATAGAATTGCACTGATTTCTTTACCTTTTAAGTAATGCTAACTTTTAATTTAGATTTCGTTGAATACAGCTTTGATAAATTAGCACTTCTAAGTGACTGAAATAGGAATTGGAAATTTAAGTTCATTTCTATTAAGGTTTGGTCATGTTTTAACTCAGAAAGTGTCACAAAAACATATTAGTTTAAAAAATGTGAACGATAAACTGCATCATGACTATAATAAGTTGTTCTTCAGGTAGTATAAATATCTTCAATATAAACAAATATTTTATAATCCCGGATAAAATAACAGAATTTGTGACTATTATGAAATGTATTTTGTTTATATTTTTTAAGTAGTTGGTAAGTTCATCATAGACTATGTGACTACACTAATTTTAGTTCTTAAGATAGAAGTTTGGAAATACTAAGAACCATTAGAAAAGAATGATGAATGACAGTGGCTATGTTTCATTAAGCAGCTGCAGGGATTGGTATTAGGTGATGAAATGTGTTACACTTGTCACATTATGGAGATGAAAAATAAATAAAGCAGCATTTTTGCAGTCAGTATTTTTTTTGACTGCTGTAAACATCTTAATGTTTAGATTTTTGTTGTTCGTGCATTATTTTGTAGGGAAAGAAGTGTTTCTGGGAGGACAAGAATAATGATCAAACTATATATTTCATATATGACTTATATTATTACTTCTTCCAAATCTTTTCATGGCTAGTATACAGCATAATTGGAAAACAGTAGGGGTTCCATTTGGGTTTATGTATTCACTCAATGCTCATTTATTTTGTGGAGAAATGAATGGGACCAGAGAGTCTTTCTCAGTCTTATGCTTTCCAGGGGTCTGAGATTTTCTTTTGAGATTTTCTTTAAAATCTCTTCAGAGAAATATAAGAAAGAATCATTGCTACAATATCAAGAGATCCTTCTGTTTTATCACTCTATGTTCCTAATTGGAAAGCAAAATCCTCTCCTCCTTCCAGACCTTCTAGGTCTCAAATTTAAAATCTCTTATCCAGCACAGCATTCAGTTTTAAATATACTATAATCAGAATTTTCAGTATGACTGATACATTCTCATGAAACTGTAGTCGAATATATTATTTTACTACTGTGTTATACATAAATATTTATAAGTATCTTACCTAGCTAATACAATATGGATAATAACAATACAAAAAAAAAAAAAAAGCTTTTTGAGAAAAATGTCTCTACATAGCATGAATTCCATCAAGTTTCTTGAACACCCGATGAGCTGTGATTGAAATGCATGAAGGACAGATTAAAGAGAGATTCCTGTTGTGCCTCTAGTACTAATGTGCTTCCTTCTCCCCAGCAAATAAACTGCAGGATATGACATTCTTTGAAGACGTCTTTCTCCTTGTTCGCACAGTATTCGAGGATGGAATCTTACTTTATAATGATAGTCAGTCGATGATAGGAATAAAATCATGCAGTTATTGAAAGTTTTCATGTCTGTGTATACTTTAAAAAAATATTTAGATAGTGTGTTATGCTTTACATGCAAAGACTATTTTGGTCAACCTTTATATTTTCCTTTTTAGGAAAATAATGGATTCTTTGAATTCTCCCTTCATATGTGCTTGAAGATAGAACCACATCATATTTATACTGCTTCTGTTATGTGTTTAAAATAAGCACAGCCTTTGATCATAAAATGAAAGAAAGTTAATTGTTCCCCACAAGAGTTAGTTCTGGGACATTAATTATAGTCTAAGCATTTCTCTAAGTAGTCAATGTAAAGGTACTGTGTCTGTGTGTGTGTGTGTGTGTGTGTGTGTGTGTATACATATTGATAATATTTTCTAACACAGTGAGCACATTTATAATTTTCCAAACTGGAAGACTCTGGCAAAGATGAGATAGACAATGTACACAGGGAAATGACATGGAACACTCATTTTGCTCTACTCCAATATCCATTCAACTAGTCAGGTAAAAAAAAAAAGGTAAACTTTACTACATGAGCAACTTTATTAAGCATGTATATTTCATCCTTCCAAATCCCATACATTAATTATCTTTATTATTAAATCAATACCTAGAATGCTTTGGTATATTTTAAGCAAAATTTAAAGGCTGACAGGTGCTATATCTCAAATAGCATATTCAATTTAGGTATTGTTGTTGCTAGAACATGGAAAATTAAGAATACAAATGCTGTTATTGGAAAAACCCCATTCATATGTGTATGGAGGGATTTTGAAAAATCATTCTGTTCCATCACTAATGATATTCACGGTATTAGTGAACAGAAGGATGCCTCCTGAAATTCACACTTGAAGAAAGTAGAGATGAATTCATTTTGCAGTAATAGCTTGAAAATAATTTTGAAACTTAATAATTCACTATCTGTGAAAAGTTATTTCTCTCCTATTATTATGGAAAGAATCCACAGAGACAATTAAAGTGTAAGACATATATTGAGCTCAGAGCTTTCTTGGTATCCTAGTACCCAGTGTATATTATATTCGGTTTACAAATTCAATAGTGAATTAATTTGCTGCTGTTTTGAAAAGAATGCTACATGAATTCTGCATTAGGCCTTCCAAAAATTACTTAAACCTTTATTCTATTTCTGTGT
>NW_011888869.1:2243689-2251304 GCF_000151845.1 Pteropus vampyrus
CATAATAGGAAGTAATCAGTAGCAATGTGTCTGGATATAGGATAATCAGTTAGTTTAAAAGTATAAAATTGATGGCAGTGATTTTCACATTGAATGATGCATCAAGGCCATTTACTAAGAGCGTTTGAAGAGAAAGGAGACTATTTGAAATAGTTACTGTGGAGTGTAGAGATAGAGATGACTCAGAAAATGTAGAAACATTGCTAGGCAGAATTTGTATTCCAGTTGTGGCAGAATTTGTGATGGTGTTATTTTGTAAAATTTGTGATACTGTACAGGCAGGGGTCAGTGAACATTTTCTATAAACGTTGAATGTAAATTAGGATTGTGGGTCATTGGTCTCTGTAGCAACAATTCGGTTGTTGTTTTCACCTAAAAGCAACCATAGAAAATACGTAAATAAATGGGCCTAGCTATGCTCTAATAAAAATTCATATGTGAAAATAGGTAGTGGTCTGGATTTAGCTCATAAGCCATAGTTTGTAGACGTCTCCTGCAGGATTGTGTGTCCATTTGGTTGTAGATGAGGAACCAGAATCTTGTACCACCCCCTGAGTAGAGATTGCCAATCAGCAGATAAAATAAGAACTAAGACCTGGGGGTTGAAGAGATAAGCAAAGAGTGCTTGTAGTGTTGACCTATGTTGAATAGACTATGCTGGAAACGAGAGAAAGTTAAATCAGGATGCTAATACACAGGGAGAAATTTTAGAACAAAGTTGTAAACTAAGTGTTGCCTTTCTTACTGAGACTTTAAGTGACATACCCAAGGTCACTTTGGTAGTAGGATTAAAAATCATACTCAATTTCTGTCTATACAGTTTAGCTTTGTAGGAATGGAAGCATTTATCATAAAAACTACTGAATTTATGTTTCTGGTGAGGAATGACAACTTACATAAACTCCCTAATAAATAAAAGGTAGTTAGACATTGCAGTTTTAACAAAAAATTATAATTATTGAGTTCAAGTAATGTACAACTTGTACCTAAGCACCCAATAACATAACAAAAGCAGCAACAGCAAAAACAAAAAAGCAACACCAAGAGCAGCTACTCTTTGAAGGCGTGGAGCCCTCACTGTGAGACCATCAGCCCTGTCCTAAGCATCTTACATAAATTTTCTTCACTAATCTTCAAAAATCTCTGGGACATATGTTTACTTTCCTTCACCATTATTATAGATAGGTAATACAAAGTGACTAAATAGAGAGGAAATGAGACATGTGGGCACTGGCTTAGAGAACATCTATTTTGTTGATAGAAAGGAACAGTGAGTGGAGTAAGATGAGTCAAAGAAAGAACTATTGTGCCCAAAGCAGGACTGAATAAGTACAATTTCACTGGAGTCAAAGCAGGAAACAACTAAAAATATCTAAAACATATTATTATTTTGGGGGGATAATCAAATTATCACATTATTTTATAATGAGATTTTAAAAATGTTTTTTTTCATATAGATGCAAAACACTTGAATTATTGAGTGACTTGTACATTGTGACAGCATTTTAATGGACTTTCTACATACACTACAATTGAATCTAAATTTCCCTCACTCAGCTTTCACCGAAACAAGCTACAGAGTTAATCTTAAAATGACTCTACTGAAAAGAGAGTGAATTTTGCATACTGTACAAGATGTCTGAAAGCATAGAGATGAAATCACAAAAGAAACGTTGGTCCAAAATCCTATTTGATGTTCAAATCAAGACAGTGCTTGAAAGAATAAAAATGTCATTAATCATGGCTAATCTATAAAACCACTGAAAATACGATACTATGCACAGATGTTGTAGTTCTGCTATAAAAAATAAAAATTCATACACAGTTCACTTGAATATTTAATGTTACATACAATGTGCCTTAGCATCAAATATTTATCTTAGGAATTAAATATAAACTTAGAATTTCTCTAAAATAACATACATTTTAAATTGGCTCTTGGGTCTGTATCACTGACTGAAGCTAAATGTTTTGAGAATCACTATTCTTAAAACTACTTCTACTACTTACTACCTATGAGTATTTCTAACTAATTACTTAAATGATGAAGTAATACTTGACAATGATCCTTGAAAAATGTTTGATTAAAATATAAATATCAATAAGAACTATTTCTCTCACAGAATCTAGAATCTGTTTATATATTAAACTATATAAAATGGCAATGTAGCTGAAAATTCAATAGATGTTATAGAGATTTGTTCCCAGACTGTGTTTTAGGCAACATTAGTTCCATGGAACATTAATAAATAATATTTTATTTAAAAGAAAAGTAGTTTATAAGACAAATATATGGAAAATATTGAAGCAAACATCCTTAAAGAGATTTGTTTTAGACCCTTTAAAAAGCGCTCTGGATTTTCAAGAAAAGATCACATAGATTCAGCTTCCTCCAATTTCTTTGATCACAGAGTCAGTATACAAGTCTTATCTATGAACGAGAGGCTAAGAGCTGAACTCTGAGACCACATTGTTGGAACAAAACCCAACTCTGCCATTGCATAGCTGTGACTATGCAAATTTCTTAACATCTTTGTGTGTCAATTTTCTCATCTAAACTTAAGAAAATAGACAGACATGCAGACACACACACAACTATTGCCTGAGATTCTAACAAAGATGAAAAATTAATATTTTGAGGATCTAAAGTAGGAGCTGGTACATAGGAAGCCCCTATGAATAGTTGGCTGTCATTACAATGTGCTATGAACTGAATGTTTGTGTCGTCCCTCCTCTAAATTCATGTCATAGTTCTAATTTCCAACTTGATGGTGTTTAGAGGTGTGACCTTTTGGAGGTGCTTAGGTCATGGGAGTGGAGCCCTCATAAATCAGATTAGTCTCCTTATTAAAAGACTCTCTCTCTCTCTCTCCCCCCTCCCCCCCCCTCTCTCTTTCTCTCCCTGCTACCTCGCCCCCATACCTCCTTGGAGGCTACAACAAGAAGGTGGCTATCTGTGAATCAGAAAGAGGGCCCTCACCAAATACCAAATTTGTTAACATCTTGATCTTGGACTTTCCAGCCTTAGAACTGTGAAAAATAAACATTTGTTGTTTAAATCACCCAGTCTCTGGTATTTTTTGTTATAGCGGCCCAAACTAAGACTCAATGGCTCCTCAGAGCATCTCTGAGGAGCACTGTACCAAGGAGAAATTCTGTTTTAGCATGTTTCACCACTATTCTCTTCTTCATTTTTAATAATATTAATCCAATCTTTGTTATTCCTCATACTGCTCATGATGGTATTTGAGCAGGTATTTTGAGTAAGTGTAGATGTGAATCTTTAGGTGCAAGGATACAATTTCATTCAAAAAAGATTACAAATCTCATCCAAATCCCACTTCTGTTTTAGAAGTAGTAAGAACCAGTAATATCATTCTCCTCAGGTCACTGATACTACTCGGGATGAGTCACGGACCCTAACAGGTCTTTTGATAGGATTAGAAGAATGGAAATATGAGACTGTGGAAGAGTCTTTAGAATTACACAAGGCCACTCTAAGGCCACATTTAATAAATATGCTGAACTGTGAACACTGAAAAAATTTACATTTAATCAAATGTTATTAGAGGCAGCCTATTTTTGTGCAAAGAGAATGTACAACTCAGAATCAGCCACTGACTTAGGAAGTAATTGTAGGCGAGTCCCTTCATTTTTTCAAATCTTAACTTTAATTTTGAGGCTGTTGAGAGAATGGCTAGTTGGTGTTTTTCTTCTATGAACTTTCAACACTTTGTGGGTTATGTACTGGTATATTGTAAAGTGTACAATCTTAATATTGAAAAAATAGGACATCTGTAAAAACTAAAATTTGGGGCTATAGTATTTTACCTAACTGACCTACTTAAAAATCACTTTTAACAGAGTGCAGAGAAGGTAGTGTATTTTAATTATACATAATTTTAATTATGGTGATTTTATTATTCAAATCAGAAATTGGTAATTAAAGAAAATGTTTTTGGCAAGGTCCCTGATTTTCACAAACTGGAAATGGAAAAAAAATTTCAAGTACAAGGCATACCATTCTTTAGTTCTGCCTCTTTTAACATTTTAGTTAAATAAAAAATTCAAATTTTATCTAAAAAAACCTATTCAATAAAGACATTTGCCTCTGTGTAATAAAGATTTAATGAAAAAGTACAAAGTGAGAAAAACAAATCAGCAAATGAATAAGGAAAATAGGAGAGGAATAGAAAGTGAGCAAATGAGACTGAAAGAGGAAAAAGTGAGAGAAGGAAAGAAAATGAAAACTTTGGGGAAGAGAAAGTCAAATGGGTGAAGACACAAATTGGCACAAAGATGAGTAGAAAGAAGGAAGAAAAGAGAGAGGAGATAGAAAAGGATAAAAACCATGAAATTAGAAAAATAATTAGCATATACATAAGGTATCGGTGCATTTGCTGCTCTATGAAAGTTTTGCTATTCTTACAATTTATTTTTAATTACTCAAGTGACACATGGAGAATGGTTTTTCTTATAAAATTTAGAGTCCTCCCTGCCTCCCATCCCTGGTTCTAGGCCCATTCTCCGAGGTCACCGCTGTTACCACTTTTATGTATGTATGTATGTATTTATTTATTTGTTTGTTTGTTTGTTATGGTGACATTGGTTAACAAAATCTAATAAGTTTCAGCTGTACACTTTAATAGTAAAGTGTTATATATATATACACATTTTTTTTTATACTGTATGTTCACCTCCCATAGTTAGAATTCTCTATGAAAATCTTGATGAAATAATTAATCTGAAGCCTGGAGTCTCCAATCAATTTAGTATATAAAGTTCTTCATTGAAGCTCTCGCTAAGAATATACTGCTACAAGTCATAGATCAAGTCTAGGGAAAGGCACAACCAACCTGAAAAGGGGGCTGTTTATCTCATTTCTTGATACATTGTTGCTTTTATTACTTTTTAAATATTTGGACTGATTATTCTGACTTCAAAAAATACTTTAAATGTATAAACTCCAGGTGCCATTTGTATAAAATAACTTGGAAACAGAAGGAAATTCCTCGCCACTCACTTCAGGTTGCAGTGGATGCATGGAAGTGCGAGAGAAAGATTTTCTTTATGTAAAGGAATTTTGTGCTTCATATGAATTTGATTCTAAAGCTAAAATGTTTCCAACTTCTGGTTTAAAATGTTGAAATATTTCCCACCTCAAAAGCCTTTGTATACTTATATTTAGTGCAATTGTTCATACGCTGCTGACAAAAAATGTAGGTGAGTCAATTACATATTTCATATTTTATCCACTTTATAAGACAGGCCTTTATTAATTCTAAGGTACAATAGTACTTTCCTTATACTATGGAATGTCTTAAAACAAAACAGAATACATAACCCAGACCTTTCTGTGTTTATATTTACTTTGCATGTAACTAGTATCCATTCCAGTATAGATACCAACTATACATTCATAGAATAAAGCAGTAATGTTTAAATTTTATTTCTGTAAATTTAAGGCCTCCTGTGCAACATAATCATGGCTATCATGCAGTAAATAAATTCAAATAGCATTTAAAAATTATCCGTCTCAAGCAATTATATATTATATGTTATGATTTGTTTTTTGTTTTTTTTTCAAATTCTCCATATTAACCTTCAGGGTTAACAAATATACATGCATTTCTAAGCCCTTAAATGTATTTAAAATTTTAACTTCAAAATCTATTGTTATATATGCTTATTTATCCTTAAATTATCAAACCCGTTACGATATTATAAATATTAGAAAATTTAAATAGAACAGTATAAACAGAATAATGTTGATAATATTACATGATAGGTAAGAATAATTTCTGCTGATATTTATATATATCTGGAAAATAGCGTGTTGCTTTTTTTCATTATTGGCATATCAACTGAGAGATGTATCATATAATATTTAATTATGTAAATATTTACACCTTAAGTATAAAAGTACTTCTCATCATATAGCATTCTATATATAGCAAAATATTTGTCTAAAATTTTAACTTCATGAACACAGACGGCTTTTTATTTCACTTCTATAATTTTGTTACTCTGGCAATTTGTCCCAAAACGTCTATATGTCATCTATTTCTATCTTAATCCAAGAGGCGATTTATTCAGCTGCCTAAATAAATTAAGTCAATATAGTTATCTATTTAAGACTATTAAAGAATAATTATCTAAATAGGAGTCATTTTATAGTACATGATTGCTTCATATGTGAATAGTTTCAACATCGCTGAAAAGTTGAAATATGCAGCAAATAATTTAGTATATTCCTTAGTAATCCATTATCTTTATATATAGATTTAGCAGATTACTGAATTTCGTTATTGTTGGTTTTGCTACAATTACTTCGTATATTTATTGAATGGTAGTTTGTTAAATGTTTCAATTTAAGTAACAGAAAATAAGTCAAATGAACTTTTCTCCACTCTCACCAAGAATTTAGAAATAAGAAGGGGAAATGGTGTCTTGGAAGCAGATGCTTTTGCTGAAACAACAGAAGCTTCTATTGAAAACATTAATATATAAAACATTAGAAAATTGGCATTAGATTAATGTGAATTAATCTAATTAATCTAGCCTGTGGGCTAGATTAATGTGAATCATTTTCTAATAGATGAATCCACTAGGATGTAGTGCTAAATCTGACAAATGAACTCTCAGGGTAGGCTCGGACTCTGAACCCTTGACAAATAAACAGACCCAATGGCTTACAGTGAGCCTATCACTCAACTCTATCCTGAAACAGGTATTTGTTAACATACAGGTTGTGACAGGTATCTATATGAATTTTTTTCATGTTTGAGCCTTATAGAATATTTAATTTTAACACAATACTATACGTTTATTTGGGGGGTACAAATACAAGTTTAAGTGTTGTGGGCATTAATGTTTTAAGCTTAGTTTTCATAGTTTTATAACTTTATGTTATAAAAATTCAAGTAGCAATTGGTATTGCCTCTCATATACAGTAACATCTTCTATAATCATATAGAGGCTTCTTTCAAATTTATTTGTTGTTTTAAAATTTTGCCACTTTAACCTAAAGATGATATCATTCTGCTTACCTGGTTCCTTTTTCACATGAGGACAAACACTCTATGAGCAGTATCTGAGAAATTAAGTGAGAATGGGACATCAAAAAACTTTAGCTCAGACCAAAAGACAATCTTAGAAATTAAATAGATAATCCAAGTAAAAATGAATCTTCCAGTTCAAACAAGATAAAGAGGTGAATCATGAGACAAAAGTTAAACTAGGCTTCAGATGTTGATGGACTCTAAAATTTTTTTCAAAGATATTATTATGTATAGGCTAATGAAGAGAGAGAATTGCTAGGAACAGCTATGGGGCTTAATATTGTGATTTTTTTCATATTTCATATAATTAATCTGTGCCTATCCATTTGCCCTCTTCCTTTACTCCATGTAATAGTGCCTTTTATAGTTCTGAGCGCTATAAATACATTTTGATTGATTGGCTTTTGTTAGGAAAATATTAAAATAAATAATTTTTTATATCAAATATATTGCAATATCAAATAAGTAATTTGACATATTTTATGTTAGCCATGCTTTATTTTAAAGACTCTAACTTACTCAGAATGAGGCTATAACTATGCTGATATACAAAT
>NW_011888869.1:2251354-2253971 GCF_000151845.1 Pteropus vampyrus
TATTGCCTCTCATATACAGTAACATCTTCTATAATCATATAGAGGCTTCTTTCAAATTTATTTGTTGTTTTAAAATTTTGCCACTTTAACCTAAAGATGATATCATTCTGCTTACCTGGTTCCTTTTTCACATGAGGACAAACACTCTATGAGCAGTATCTGAGAAATTAAGTGAGAATGGGACATCAAAAAACTTTAGCTCAGACCAAAAGACAATCTTAGAAATTAAATAGATAATCCAAGTAAAAATGAATCTTCCAGTTCAAACAAGATAAAGAGGTGAATCATGAGACAAAAGTTAAACTAGGCTTCAGATGTTGATGGACTCTAAAATTTTTTTCAAAGATATTATTATGTATAGGCTAATGAAGAGAGAGAATTGCTAGGAACAGCTATGGGGCTTAATATTGTGATTTTTTTCATATTTCATATAATTAATCTGTGCCTATCCATTTGCCCTCTTCCTTTACTCCATGTAATAGTGCCTTTTATAGTTCTGAGCGCTATAAATACATTTTGATTGATTGGCTTTTGTTAGGAAAATATTAAAATAAATAATTTTTTATATCAAATATATTGCAATATCAAATAAGTAATTTGACATATTTTATGTTAGCCATGCTTTATTTTAAAGACTCTAACTTACTCAGAATGAGGCTATAACTATGCTGATATACAAATCTCAAAAATCGTGTAAAGAGATACACCAAAATTATAATGATGTCTCATCAGTGGAGTAATTAGAGTAAAATAAGGGTGTGTCAGTGTTATTATCAACTTCAAAAGCCAGACATATAGTACAGGTTGAATAATTATATCAAAGGCACAGATCATAACAAAGAAGAAGACATAATATACTTAAGGCCAAAGTTGAAATTGGAAAAAAAAATATGGAAGATTGTTGAAAGCAGGAACAAATTTGGAGTCAATAAACTAATTTGAGAAGGCATTTCTTGAGCTGTGCTTCAAAATGCTCTTAATAAAACTGGTGAAAACACAAATGTTACAACATGATATAAACTACAGGAAAAAAAATTAATGGTTCTTCAGAATTAATGAAAACCCTACCCAATAATTAGAGGTGAGATAAAAATATAATTATGCAGAACTACTGCTTACTTAAAAAAAAAAGTTAAAAAAATGCTTTTTAAAAAGGAGGGATTGGAGAAGAAAATAAAGCATAACAAAACTACTTAACAGGAAGGGGATGCCGACATAAAATAATAGATAGGGAGCTGTGGCCTTTTAATAATGGCCTGGGATGGAGCATCAAGTGGGTTCTACAATGACAAAATGAGGTAATTGACTGTGATTTCTAAACAGGAAGATTATTTGTATTCTCATTATTTGCAAACTATTCTCAATTCTTGTTAGCAGTTTTATTTTTTAAGCTTTTAATACTATTTGTACAGCATAATTTTCAAGTTTTATAGAAATTAAATGTTGATGGCCACATCTGAAAATTAAACATGCAGTACTCTGTACTTGTGTGTATGTGTGTTTCTGTGTTTATTTATAGATGAAAAAAAATATTGGATCATAATTATTTTTAAGTTATTTCAATTAACCCAAATTGAATTTTAGTGCACATTGTCAATCACATAGTAACATGTCATTTTATTAGTCATGGAATAAAGCCCTGTGCAGGTCTTCTAAAATTTCATTGTATTTTAAGTTCATGGGAATTACTCCAAAATTAAAGAAACTCTGTTCACTAATTACAACAACTACTTTTGCTATATGAGTTTTATATCTACTGTTAGGTCCCTTTTTCACTCTCTTCACCTATTATTTTTGTTGGATATATTTCCCAAGAAAATACTAACTCCCTTAAATGCTGGAATTTTATTTTTATGGGGGGAATCACTTTGAGTAATGACTTTATTCTTCACACTCTTGAGGCTTAATATAAGCTTTACTTTGTGATGAAAAATTAAAAAAAATGCATAT
The DNA here is from genome assembly GCF_000151845.1 of Pteropus vampyrus. NCBI lineage: Eukaryota > Metazoa > Chordata > Mammalia > Chiroptera > Pteropodidae > Pteropus > Pteropus vampyrus. Next base: position 2,253,305 of record NW_011888869.1, read on the forward strand.
GCTCAAAATTATTGTATAATTTACCATTCTAAATATTAATGTGTATGGCATATCTGCATTCTTTGCCTGCTGCAATAAAATATACTACTAACCTTACTTTTCTATATCTTAATATATGAATTAATGTATTTATCTAATAAGAAAGTTGATGATGTTTTTGTGAACTGTATTTCTTCACATTTCATTTACAACTGAAAGACTAGAATTTTTTACTATTCATAGCTAAAAAATTGTCTACTGGAAACAAGCAATAGCTTTGTCAAATAACTTACTTAGCAAACAATAGGCAATTTGTTCACTGAGTTGATTCTTTTCTATTTTATGCAGTAGAAGTCGAAATATTTCCCTGAAATTTTATTTTGTATAACTAACATGATTAAAGAGGAACTAAAATTTTTCAAAATTAATCTTTAGTTTCCAGTTTTCATCATCTGTCTGTCTATGTGAATTCCAAAATACAATAGTATTTGCATTTTGATATATATAGTGACTATTTTTTAGCAAAAGTACATCAATCAATTACACTGTAATTTATTTTCAAGCATTGCATCAGAAGAAAATTTTAAACTAAAAAAGAAAATCTAAAATAAGTTTTGATCATTTAAAAATATATTTAACTGTGGAATTCCTTTGAAATTTAAGTATAAATAACATATTCTAATAATGT
>NW_011888869.1:2254021-2266817 GCF_000151845.1 Pteropus vampyrus
GCAGTACTCTGTACTTGTGTGTATGTGTGTTTCTGTGTTTATTTATAGATGAAAAAAAATATTGGATCATAATTATTTTTAAGTTATTTCAATTAACCCAAATTGAATTTTAGTGCACATTGTCAATCACATAGTAACATGTCATTTTATTAGTCATGGAATAAAGCCCTGTGCAGGTCTTCCAAAATTTCATTGTATTTTAAGTTCATGGGAATTACTCCAAAATTAAAGAAACTCTGTTCACTAATTACAACAACTACTTTTGCTATATGAGTTTTATATCTACTGTTAGGTCCCTTTTTCACTCTCTTCACCTATTATTTTTGTTGGATATATTTCCCAAGAAAATACTAACTCCCTTAAATGCTGGAATTTTATTTTTATGGGGGGAATCACTTTGAGTAATGACTTTATTCTTCACACTCTTGAGGCTTAATATAAGCTTTACTTTGTGATGAAAAATTAAAAAAAATGCATATGCTCAAAATTATTGTATAATTTACCATTCTAAATATTAATGTGTATGGCATATCTGCATTCTTTGCCTGCTGCAATAAAATATACTACTAACCTTACTTTTCTATATCTTAATATATGAATTAATGTATTTATCTAATAAGAAAGTTGATGATGTTTTTGTGAACTGTATTTCTTCACATTTCATTTACAACTGAAAGACTAGAATTTTTTACTATTCATAGCTAAAAAATTGTCTACTGGAAACAAGCAATAGCTTTGTCAAATAACTTACTTAGCAAACAATAGGCAATTTGTTCACTGAGTTGATTCTTTTCTATTTTATGCAGTAGAAGTCGAAATATTTCCCTGAAATTTTATTTTGTATAACTAACATGATTAAAGAGGAACTAAAATTTTTCAAAATTAATCTTTAGTTTCCAGTTTTCATCATCTGTCTGTCTATGTGAATTCCAAAATACAATAGTATTTGCATTTTGATATATATAGTGACTATTTTTTAGCAAAAGTACATCAATCAATTATACTGTAATTTATTTTCAAGCATTGCATCAGAAGAAAATTTTAAACTAAAAAAGAAAATCTAAAATAAGTTTTGATCATTTAAAAATATATTTAACTGTGGAATTCCTTTGAAATTTAAGTATAAATAACATATTCTAATAATGTTGTCATGAGAAATATGAGTAAGTCATACTCTTCAATAATAATTCAGAGAAAAATTTAGTTCACGTCTTCTGAGTCAATCATTTTTTAAATATTTATATAAAAAAACAGATATTTTAGATTTTTGTCATAATATAATGAAAAAAGTAGAGAGTCATTTAAGTGTTATCTTAATTTATATAGTAATTTTCTCTAAAGGATGTTGAAGACTTTAGTTCAATTAAAGTGCTGAAATCTTTAATCTTTGATTCTATGAGGAAATGTTTTTAAAGTGGAAAATACTGTTTCCTGGTGCTTATCAAAACTGGTTCTCAATAACAGAGAGGAGAAAACTATTTATAAAAATTTACCAAAATTTTCCTTTTACAATGCCTACTGTTTCAAGCAGTATCAGTTGATAGAAATAATTTCTAACTCCCAAATAAGTTTAGAAAACATTACTACAAGACAAAGATTCCAGGAAGCGATCTGTTGCATATTTTTCCTCTGCATTCAAGGTAGAACACTAATGAGACCAATGAGAAGAGAAAAAAAGAATTCAAAATCACCATTAAGAACTTCCTGTGATTCTAAGGATTCAAATACATATGTTTTTGGGGTTAATTCTAATATATAGGCATACTAATACTACATATTTATGCACACACACATACATGCACAGTAATTTTAATTGAAAAATAGGTCATTGAGACATAATGAATAGCTGTTTAGCAATCCATCTTTTTCTTCCCTGATTTACAGGGATGTGCATTTTTAAATGTGTCCTATAGTGGGATGTGATTGAATGACAGAGATTTAGGCAATGGAAAATGAACAGGAGTGATATGTGGTAATTCTAGATGATGGTTATTAGAGCCACCTGTGACCCCCCGATGCTCATTTTCTTCATGGACCTCATGCAGATGAACAGAGGAAGATTATAAGTCATGTACTAAAGATAATGAAGCCATAAGCTAGAAGAAACCTGAGTCTCTGAATTACCACTTGGAGAATTATCTCCCCTTCAGAAACATGGGTTTTTTTTATATATATATATATGAACAAAAAAAGTCTATTATATTTGAGCCATCACAATGTTGTCATTTATTTGTTATAACACCCCAGCATTCTTCAATTAATATAATAATATTTCAAAGATTCTTAGTTATTAGAATTCAAAGAGTAATTTACAAAAAATGTTTTACAAATGAAAAAATACATATTTGTAACTATTTTAGAATAAAGGCATTTGATTTAAAATAGGTTTAATTAAAGACAGTGAAGAGTTAGTGAAGATTTGATAGATTTTTTGGAATCATATTAAGATTTATAATTTTTAAAAAGATGTTTTATTTGGGAAGGCAGTATTTTTTAACTAAAAAAGGCATTGGCTTTTTAGAAAACTTATTTGATAATTTTGGAATCTGTGATTTCTTCCACTAGACTATACTTTCTCTGCGGGTAGAGTCCCATATCATTAATCTTCCCGGTTCAGAGTTTACTTATATTTAGCAAATGACAGGTATTCAATACATTTTAATGAATGATTCAATAAATGTGTATATTTTGTATCTAAGTTTATCTTAGTAATCATGATATTTATTGTATATGATTAGTACAACACGGGTTTATTAGTCTTTTCAGTGTTTCATAAATGCGATATGCACACAAACAGAAAAGATCAACAAAGAGATAGAGACAAGTATTTTGATTAGGGCTAGCAATTGACAGAAGCCAATTCTAGTAAACTCAGCTTTATGTCAAAGTCTGTGGTAGTAGAGGTAAAATATAAGCTTTGTCCTCCAACAAGTCTCCGGTGCAGAGCAAAATTACGAAGGGAATGAACTTTTAGAACTCTGCATTTCTGTAGGGTGCTGGATTTAGGATACTTGAGAAGGAAACTCCAAAGAGGAAAAACCAGAGTTTAAAAAGCTTCATTCACACTAGAGATGATAAGAGGGAGGAGGCAAATAGACTCTACACCTCCAGAAATGAGTCTTGGTGCATTTTAGATTCATTTTTTCTCTAATGATAAAACTTCTGGCTACTAGATTAATGAAAAAAAAACCTTATAATATATGTATACAGTATACATATATTATATGTGTATTACATAATATATATTATATATAAATACTTGCCAATGAGTGCATATATATACATTATGATAGTTAAGAGGTAAGGCTTTTGAAATATTAATTTTAATTAGCAAACATAGGAATTATTATTTTCAATTTTGAAAGTGAAAACTCAAAGAAAAAAGACTCTAGTACTCTTTTTCAGAATTGTCATTGAGTAGAAGAAATTCTGCCTAGACCATAGCAAATCAAAAGATAAACCAAGAGAGAACTAGATTTTAAGCTGAAAATCAACAGAAATCACATTATGATGAATGTATACAATTAACTATGATAGTATGCAATTCAATTTTATACTGATTTTTCTTCATAATTATCTTGTTTTGAGCATTTCTTATGAATGAAAAATAATTTCCAGTTTTGTTTTGAACTATCAAATGACAAACGTCTTGTAAATGAGAAGGAAACAAGAATCTATCTGGCTACTGTTCCAGGAGGGACCTTAACAGTAGGTGATTGCAATAAAACCACCTTGTTGTTATACAGTTAACATCTGTGCTTTTTAAATGGTAAAGTAAATGAACATAATGGATATAGTTTGGGATTCATTCTTTGCCACCTGCCTTTATACAAGCGTATGCAGCTCCTTCAAACCACAGAGCCAAAATTTGAGATACTTCCTGCCAATTTCCCTTAAATGATTGTATGCATCAATGACAAGGAACAAGTACATTTTGCAATTTTGTTCACAAGAAAAGAGCAATAATTAAGTTTATAACAGTGAAAGGCTAGAATCAGAAGCATTTCTGAGATGAATGATAACTAGAAAGAAAAAATCTAGTAGAATTCCAGAATTATGATTTTAGTTTTCAAAAAAAGTATATATATGTATATGTATATAGACACACACATACATATATACATATACATACATATATACACACATACATACATACATATACACATATGTAATTGACTAAAGAAAGACTAAATATCTATGAACTTTTTGGTTGATGTATTAACATACATAGTGTTTCAATTTAGGGGAAATATTTGATACCGCAGAAGCAGAATTCCTTTTGTGATTACTAAAAGTCTTTGATTATTGTATAGAAAACAATTGCCAGTTGTTCTCAGACTCATTTTTTTGACCTTATGGAGCAGCTAGTATAGTTTTTAAATGTGTTATTAAAAATAAATGAACACGATGCCAACTAATTCCAGAGTTTTTGTTGCCTGTTATGATGCACTTTACAAGATAAGTGGAAGAATTAATAGTAAAGATATCTAAATTGGATTTTTAAAAATTTGAATGTTTATTGTTTTTGTTCATAACACTTAGTTTGACAAAACTTACCATGCTCTGCTTAAAGATTTTAATTAAAAACAAAATCGTGTTTACAGTGGGCAGAGCATTTGATTATGAGTGAAGAGGATCCTAGCTTCTCTGTTCATTTCTTTTGTGGACTAGAGAAAGTGCTTAAAGTCTCTGGTCTTGAGATTCTCTGTCTACGAATGAAGGCATTAATATTAGTAGTATTATACTCAAGATGCTCTTGTCTTTCAATAACATAAAATTAAATAAGAAGTGTCTCTTGATAAAATATTTTGGAAATAGTCATTCTAAATCTCTCTACCATGAACCTCAGAACTCAGAATATGAAAGACTAAAAGAAATCTTGAAGAAAAAAAAATCAATCAATATGCATTTCCTCTCTCTTCCACTAGGATGCTGCATTGTCATTTTGAGGGAAAAGGTGGTATAGGACAACATATGGGCCCCTATCAGAAATAAATTGCTACAACATTTAGTATATTTGAAATCACAATTCTTACGCCTTCTCCAGAAGTTGAAATGAGATTTTTGTGACTTAGAATTAAAAAACATTTTGGTTCTTTTTGACATTTCCAAATATCTAGTCAATGGACATATTGTAAATTCTTGTTTGAACATTTAAGTCAATTTTTTCCCCTTTGAAACATATCTCATAGTGTGTATCCGATAAGATATGCAAGCACCATCTGCTTGCTTTTTAAATTGACATTTTTCACCACCTGAACGCATTTTTTGTGTGTGTCATTTTGGGAAGATAATACAAAATTTGAAAATAAAATGCAAATTTTCAAATTTCCAAGGTTACTCTTTGTTCTATTATGAAATACATATGAATCATATTAAAACATTTTAAAATGCTATCATTTTATGTTTATTTTAATTCCCAATTCCAAAAAGTTGCATATATTTAAGATTAAAACAATCAAATGAAGTTACATTTTTTTCTTATATATTCAAAATCAATCTAATATTTTATTTTATTGTGTGTTTCCACAAGATTTTAGTTTTAAAAACTAAGAGCTCTTTGAAATATTTTTTAAAGTAATGTCATTCATTAAGTAATTTCTATTATACTCATATAATTATGAATAGCACATTAATGTATCATGTAATAGTATATGTATATTATACCATTAATAAAAATAAAATATACATGTATGCATATTCTTCTGGTTTTAGAGATATTTGCCAAAAATTATATTTTATAAAACCAGAAAAACTAATGACTTACAACTTTATTAACTTATTAAGTGATTGAATAATAGTAAGGGACATTGCCCAATTAAGACCATTAATTCATTCAACAGATTCTTATTGTTTCAAGCTTAGCATGTGTCAAGGACAGGTAATGCAGAGACTAAAGATGTCTTATAGTAGAGGTAGTGGAAAATTATGACATATACAAAAACCACTATGATACAATGTAGTGTTATAATAATTATAGGCGTGGTATTGCAAGGCTTGAGGACACTTCAGATGAAGGGATAACTAATTTTTGTCTCAGGGCAAGGACAAGGGAATAATTCATAGATGATGTAAAAACTGAAATAAAAGATGAGCTGTACAATAGGCTGGGGTGGTGATATATTTTGTGAAGAGAATTGATCATTCCAGGGAGACAGAATAAAAGTAGAAATGAGTGGAAATGGTAATTAGTTAGATCTATTCCTACACCTGCACATAGTACGTCATCCTAGGGGTACAAGCTACTGAAGGGGTCTGATGGGTAACGAGCTGTTTATAGAGACTCTTATATGCACTTTTAAAAGTTTGGGCTATAATAGGATGGTTATTTTAAGCAAAGCTATTACATAACCATTTGAATATTAGAAAGAGTGCTCTGAAAGCAGTGTTGAGAATACGCTATTGAGGAACAATTTGAGATATTATGAAATTGTGGATTTTCAAAAATTGTTTTTCAATAAATAACATAAAGAGTGAGTATAGACATAAGGAGACATAATAAAAATATATTTAATAAGACAGAAGTGATATTTTAAAAACAAATCTAGAATATTTCCTTATTTTCTGATTTGAATAATCAAGTAGATGTTGTTTTCATTTTTTTGAGATAAAAAGAAAAAAGGAAGGACAGTTTTCGTAAATCAGTCATGAGTCAGTTCTGGATCTCTTGAGCCTGAGACAAAACTGCATGATCTTCATTTGTAGGTGCCAACTTGTATTTGGACCTATGAATCGGGAAGCTCAGGACATATTTTCAACTTAAGAGTTAATTAAAATATAAGCGATATTTGAAACTATGGGAAGAGTATTATTTATTTTAAAATAGGTTGTAAAATGAAAAGAAAATTCTTTGGAACTCAGCAGAGGTGATGCTGAAGTTATCCAAAGAGAGAATAGACGGTGTAAAGGAAGAGCACTAGATAAGGAATCTGAGAAAGAACGAAGGAGGAGTAATGGGAGCCTATGAAAGGACTAAAATATTATTAAAGAAATATTGATATTAAAGGGGTTCTAATACATGGTTACGGAAGGAAATTTAACTTTGGGTGGTGAACACACAATGCAATATACATATGAAGTATTATTGAATTATACACTTGAAACCTATAAAATTTTATTAACCAATGTCACTCCAATAAATTTAATAAAAAAACAATAGAAAGGAAATATTGAGGGAAAATTGAAAGTAATATTATTGAGAATTCCTAGATGTATTAAATGCTCCAAAATCTCAAATATTTATTATGAAATGTTAAATCAATCTTGAAAAATTCCATTTTATTTGCTAAGTAGGATGCCTTGAAATTAGTGAAAGAAGTTTCAGTGGATTTGGGGGAACAAATAGCATTGCATTAGTTTGAGGTGAAGAAACAGCAAAGAATTAAAATAATAAAATCAGACAAGATATTTTAAACCAGATGAAGCACTTTGACATCATAAGTGAAATGAAAGATTCATACCATTTAATTTGTGAGGCCCTATCTATCTTTGTATATCTAAGATTCATGAAGAAGAGAGTCTAATTACACAACAAACTTTAATATTTGAAATATCATAAAGAAAAACAGAAACAGTATAAAGATTAATTTTTACTGCTGCTTTGAATAAGGTTAAAAACATATTCTATGGCTTATGCAGTTGATGCATCTTCTCCATTATGAATTTAAGGCCTTTTTATCTACTCATAGGAGCAATGCTGACTCACTTGAAATTATGAATACCTCTTCATCTATAAAATGCATATATGCTTGACTTTCAAGGTCAATAAAATCAATACTGATATATCATCATGGAAATCACAGAATGTTAGTCATTTGACTTAAATATTTTTTAACCTTTTTTATTGATAAAAATACAAATGAAAGAGAAGGGGAAAGGAAAATGCTAGCACTATTGTCAGTTTATTAGTAATGTCTTATAACAAAGTATTGTACAAAATATACTGATATTATATATTTGTAGAGCCAAAGTGGCCCATTTACTTGAAGTGAGCCTAAATAGATTCTCAGCATCACCCATAAATAAATTGTGAAAACAAGAAATGTTATCTAAATATGTATTCCAGTCTTTTATAAATGAAATTTTCTAAGTTTTATTTAGTGGATACTTACCTAATTACTCTAAAACAAAACAGGAAATATAGTAGAATGCATACATAGTCATCCGATGTTATTAAAATTGTTCTTTAAAATTAGTTAAATTGTATATGTACAAAACATATGCTAAAACATTTGTATATAATATTTGAGACCCAAATCTCATAGGTAAACATGGGAGATAATTTTTATTTACTCAATAAATATTGAGCAGTCTTTTAGAAGATGGAGATACATTGTTAAACAGAAGAGATAACATAACAGCTCTTATAGAGCTTATATTTAACTGAGAGGATAAATAAACAAATAATTCCATCAATAAAAATCTTAGGTAATGTAAACTGCTGTTCCTAATTCTTTAAGGGAGCTATTTTAAGAATAAAAAAGTGGCCAGTGCAGTAGAAGCAGTGAGTAAGAGCATGTTTAATATTTTAGTATTTGTTCTAGTTGACTCTTTAATGACTATTTTTGATGCTGATAATAGGCCTTAAGATCTGCTCCCAACTGGGCTGCATGTCTGTTCAGATATGAGTATCCGTCAGCACTGAAGGATTTGAAACTGTCTTTAGAGTGAGCTTCAGAGAAAACACTAAGGGGCTTTTGCATAGTGACAACTGAAGGACTCCAGCAGAGCTAAGACACCTGTGACATCAATATAAATAGCTATAAATTGACAGCTAATACCAAGTAATCAAAAACAGGTGGCTAAATGAGAACTGAAATGTGATGGTGATTATTGTATTTTGAAGGTACAGTCTGTGAATCTTCCTGTGTGTAACTGGGATGGCTGTTTGCATTATAAATGCTAGAGGCTCATTCCAACCTATGTCTATCTTACTTCACTAAGATAGCTTCTGCACTTGCTTACATACTCTCAAACCTGTTTATTTGTACAGTTCATTTACACAGTTATGGAGAAGTAACTGTGAAACTAAAAGTGCTCTTCTAAAAATTAACACCAGTATAATAATTCTTTCCAAATTACAAATAATCCAAAATATAACACAATATTCACACCTAAAATAAAATTTGTATCTCTTTATATTTGACAAATGGGCTACTTAAGAACATGGTACTTAATAAGTACCATCTATTTATTTCAAGTCTATCATTTGTTTTAAGTCTAATTTTATACTTACTCCTAATGAATATCACTAAGTTAAATGATTATATATTCCTTTAATAATGTCCTAGGTCTAAAAAAATCTTTAAAAATTTTATATTTCTCTTCTCTAATAAAATGCTACCCTTTCAAAGAGGAACAACTAATAATCAGCTATTACTGATTTTTGACAAATCCAAGTAATTTCTTGATATCATTTTTTCCACTAAGTAATTACAAGTATCTATTTTATTTATTCTTCTAATAAGATGTCCTACTCTGAAGTTCATATGTCATTATCATAAAACATAGACACACAAAAAACATGACAATCTTTTGAGACTTTTAAGTCACTTGAATCTATCATGTGTTCTCCAGCAGAATCACTAATGTTCTCAAAACTTTCTCTACTACACTTATGGAGATCAGAATGACTTGAATACATGTTTACTAACCTGATTATATTTGTTCTATTATACGTTTTTAACATTTTTAATCAATTCATGTAATTTAATATTTCTTTCTCAAATTATTAAGATATTTCAAAGTAAGTTCGATATTTTTCCATCATTTTGAGATACCATAGGCATATAACTAAGGTTTACGATGTAATAATTTCATACATATATGTATTGAAAAATAGATACTACAATAATATTAGTTAACACTTCCATCCACTCATCTATCATTTTTTTGTGGTGATAACATTTAAGATCTACTCTCAATAATTTTAAAGTATATAATACAGTATTGTTAATTACAGACACTATGATGTACATTAGGTCCCCAGAACTAAATCAAGTTACAGCTGGAAGTTTTCACCTCTGATCACAATCTCACCATATCCCCCATCTCCCAGCCACTGGCAACCTTCATTCTACTCTCTATTCTATAAGTTCAGCTTTTTTAGATTACTTATGTGAGAACATTTAGGATACTAAAATTACTTACTATATATTAGAAATCTACTGTTTTCCAAGAAAAATGCATAAAAAATGATCTCAGTTATAAGCAGGCTTTTCATAAATATTATAGCTCCATCGGCCTTGTGATTTTCAGGATTTTGACTTCTTGATTATTTTAGCCTTATTTTCTAGTAAAAAAATATACTAGAGAAACAATGTTTAATAAATTCTTAGTATTTCATATGCTCGTATGTGTTGTAAAATAGGAATAAATTAATATAACATGCTGCATATTTGCATATTATACATGGCATTATTTCTTCATGAAACTGGAAAGGATATGTTTTTCTACAGTGCAAAGTGATCAGAAAAGATCTTGCTACATGTTCAGAGTGTGTTTGCTGAAGTGCTGTTCCATATTATTATAATTCTGGGGCTCAGTCTTGTGGCGCTGCCTCTACCTAGAAATTTTCTGCTCCTCATGACAGAAGAAATAGTCTTAACGAACATGAATCAGTTCTTCATCTACTGAAAACTGAGACATATATCACTTTTGCTTTAATTAAATTGACCAAAGTAAGCTACATAGTCATTCTGAGTCTGACAGTGTGGAAAAGATAACCATTTACACTTGAGCAGTGTTACAAATCACCTGGTAAAAATTGCCATTAGTGGTGAAGCAATAAGAAAAATACAAATAGTACTACAATTCACCATGACTTCTATAAAAGGATTAGTGACAAACCTGTACCTATCTGAACTCAGTAGTTGCTAAATAAATACTTTTGAATAAATGTTAAAGTAAAATTATTTCCACATTAAAGACATTTTCTTGAGCAGATATTTAGAAAAACTGTCCATTCACCTTTAAATCTGAGATACTAGAAAAAGTAGATTATTTGCTCAGAAAGGAGCCCCAATAACCACCAGTAGCACAGTCATGTTTCTTAGATCTCAGCATCCTAGAACATGCCAGAACAATAGGATATCAGCTTAATCATGGTCTCTGCTATCTGACTCCTTAAGCAATACACAGGATATTATTTTGCAGCTAACTACAACAACAGTGTTGAAACTATCACATTGGTTAACATTGTACAAAAAAAGTAGCCTCTAAAACTTTGGTATGTCTTCTAGGTTAGCAGTGCCCATGATTGATGGACATGATAGCATGGCTGTGAAAAGTACTTCAAAGTTTCATTCATGCCTTCAAAGTTATAACACACAAACACAACATTCTCAAATTTTATGTAAATTTTAGAAATAAAATGCTATAAATAGAGAATGAATAAGGGAAAAGCAAAAACTTTTAATAATATAAAATATTAATAGACAATGTCTTTAGTGACATGTCAAACTACTTACATTTAATCTATATAAACTGTGACTAGGGTATTTTTCTTTTAATAATAATAAATTTGTTATTCTATTTTTTTGAGATCAATACTGATGTCATAGGTCACCACTATGCAAAGGCAGTACTTGTAGGTCTTAATAGGAGAAAATCAAGAAAACCAATTTCTGTGTCAAATATATGTTCTTTTTTGTCCCATTACAATTGAATCATTTTATATCATCAAGATCACAAAGGAAAGGTTAGTTTTACATGAAAGTTGGTGTAGTATTTACACCCTGTAATGCCTGCTCAAACTCTATATTGAAGAAAAAGTAAGGCTTTAATTATAGGACCTTTCAGCATGTAAAGTCTTAGTTCCAAAATGCCACATGTATTTCACCAAAAGTAGTCTATAACTTTAGGGAAAGGGTTGTGAGTTTTGGGGGGAAGGATTTTAGCAAGAAAATGGTAGCAGTTGCTATTTATACAGATTGAAAATACATGTTTTAGAATCCATACCATTGAATGAAGATTGCAGTGTTTGAAGGAAAGAAAAACTAAAAAGCAATGATTGTAGTACTGTGTACTGTTATAGATTTTTAAAACATTAGCCCATTTAAGTACTAGAGTGACCATTCAATGTAATAGAAAAAGAAGTGTTTTTTTAAAGCACAATGAATTGTCTCATGCAACGTGACTGTGCATGTGCATGTGTGTTGAATTAAGGCAGAGAGGGTATCTGCAATATTCTTCCCAGTGGAGAAGCTCCATGGGCGTGGCTCAAAGACACTTAGAAGGCTGTGGAGTGTGAAGCAATGATCACCAGATGACAAAAAGAAAACGGTGTCTAATTCTGAAAAGGGCTGTTAATACATCAATTAAAGAGACCTCTCTCCATTAACCCACAGATCTTCAAGGGTTAACCAGAAAAAGAAAAGCTATGACTCTTGTATTAATATGAGAGGAGACAAAGATGATTATAAGCCAATAAAGTCAGACATTTGTTTAAATTTGGAGAAAGTAAGGATAAAGAGTTTGGAGGTTTGAGTTAAATTGCCCATATCTCCAAGAGCAAGAATGATTCAAGTAAAAATCTGATCTGCTATAGAAATTATTATTCCCATTAGTTACACATGACAAAGTTGAAGCTTAGGAAACTTAAATTTCTTGCTCCCAATAATTTAGCTAATAGCTAGAATTTAAAAGTTGATTATCATGACTCCATAGTTCTTTTTTTACATGGAATATATAAAAATGTAGAACCTACCTTCTTATAAAATGTTTACAGCATAAATATAGATGTGAATTTTTAATATAATCACTGTCATTATTATAGTGCTGCTACAAAACATCTCTT
>NW_011888869.1:2268217-2275433 GCF_000151845.1 Pteropus vampyrus
TTAGTAACATGATCTTCAGCCTTTTAAAGTGTCCAACAAAGGCAAATATAAAATATATACATGTATTAGAAATTATACATACAATTTCTAAAGGAAAAATACTGCCAAATATGAAAGAACCTAAAATAACTTATTTGCAGATAATGGAACATATTTCAAAACCAAAAATAAATAAATAAAAATAAATATCAACAACAACAACAACAAAACCCCACCATGCATCCTACCCTTTAGAATAAACAAAAGTGAAATTAAAAATTTCTTATCTTGTTCTTTTCTCATATTTTACATCATTTACATGTGATTTCTATCACTGAAATGAGAGAAAAAAATTGGTTTCCTAAAAGCTCCCCTGAAAAATTACATCAAATTACTTGCATTTCATTTTGTCTAGCCCATCCATTTTCTAACTATTATACCAAAATAATATTCACCTTTAGGGAAGTTGTAATGAGAATCATACAACTTACTCATATAGATGAATAAGTGTTAAGTGACTGATTGGTTTTAAAAAAATTCTCACTTCTTTTTTAAAAGAAAAAGCTTTAACCTTTCCTAAAATTTAATCACTTGCTTGTTGCTTTTTCTCGGGTATATGCCATCTTTCACTAGCATTTTTACTCTTTTATTAGTTTAATATTATTGACATGGTCAAGAGGGCAAAATTAGTTCTTGAGTAGGTATTTATTCCTCTTTGTTTTGGTCAGAAAAATACACAAAAATTGATTTCAAATGTTCTGTGCATTTTAAAATGGTTTATCCAAATTCTGACAGAAAACAGACTGGGGAATATTAGGATTCTGGAGTAGATAAGACTATCTAGTTTTTAAGCCCACTTGCTAGGTTACATTAGATAAGCTGCAACTTTTGAGACTCACTTTCCTCAGGAATGCAATGAAGGTAATAATCTCCATTTTACAGGCTCAAGACGAGAGTTGAATAAAATAGTCCATCGAACAAGATGGTTGATTACAAAACTAACAAAAGAAGACATATTTATAAATGTCCTCATAGTTTGTATACAGTGCTTTGTAGTGATAACTTTAAATAGGAATTTACTATGGAACTGGGGTGGGTAAAGGTGGGGCTGGCTGGGAGGAGAAGAGAAAGTCCTTTACGGGAACCCTAGGAAGGACTGGTGTCGATGGGAGTAACTCTGGATGAGTGGGACAGGCATACTTCGCATTATGAAAAAGAAAAATATGACTAATACTCACTTCCCAATTCAGAAGAATCCTTGCTCAAAAGACTATCTTCAGTCTTTAGAAGGAGTTTCTAGTATGGAATTAGTCTTTCAGAAGACAGCCTCAGCTCTTAGCATAGAGGCTGCTTGCACAGGAAAGAACAGTGTTAGTTCTTTGGATGAGTGTTGTGGATTACTGGGGAGTCCCCATACGATAATTCCTTTAGGCAGAGGTTTTAATTATAAGCGTTCACATTCATTGAGAATGATTACATGCCTCTTCGGTGGCCTAAGAGAACAAAAGACATTTGATTTCATAGTGAGTGATGGGGGGTTTTAATTCTCTGTGGGGATTTCTGATGTTATTCCAACAAAAACTCGAAATTTATAGACAAGCATGAACTTCATGAATCAGAATGTGACTCAAATGAGAAATTCTAGGAATAAATGGGTTATGTTAAGCTACTGTGTAAAATAGTAGCTGTTAAACTATGATATATACAATTTAATATGTGTTACATAGTATATCTGTATCTTAAAAAATAATTTAAAAAATAGACATATATTTACCATATAGATATATATTCAAATATGTTACTGAAACTCAGGTTATTTTAAAAAATATTCAAAACAAACAAAAAGCCAAATCATTTCCCTAAATCTAAACCTGATAATTAACACATATATAATAGTATAGCTAAATCAATGTTCACATTTCTTATGAGGAATACAATTGTGAGTTGTTTTGTTTTTTTCCTTCTAGTCCTGTTATCACTAAGCTCTAGTTGAAGCAAATATTGAGAACATTCACAGGAATCTGACTCAAGACGGTAATATTAAAGAGAAGAGAGCATGATTAAGCCCTAATTGAGGTATTTGGGGTAAATTAATTACATTGCAATAAATATAAAGATTAAGATTAGCAACATTTTATGCCCCGGGCTATGTAAACATAAAATAACATTGTCACAAGGTGTCTTTGGAGAGCTTCCTAAATGATATTTTCAGAGCTACATTGTATTCCCTTCAAATTTCACAGTAGAAGAAAATTATATAGCCAGATTCATAAGGAATACATAGAAACAAAACAAACCTCTCCTTTGAGCATAAACGAACTCATTTATTTCGATATAATGTCAGTGTGCTTGTTTGCAATCAGAGCATTGAGTCACTTTTTTTTTTTTAGAATTTATAGTTAGATTGGAAATTCACAGAAAGTCACATAAATCTGCTCCTAATTATTTATTTCATCAATGCCAAAACATATAGAAAGTGTAGGAAAAAGATGAAGAGGAACAATATTTGATCCTAGAACTATATTTGAAATTTATAGTAAAGATTAAAACACCTGCCTACTCTGAATATTGTTTAAGTTTGCTCTTTTTTCTGATCAAACAGGAACTTGATTATTGTACTGTTAGAGACACCAATCATATTACATTGACATTAATTCAATAACATTTAATTTCTCATTTAAATTGGTAAATGAGACACCTCGAAATTAAATGCAATCTTATTTCAATGAATTTTTTTCCAACTTGTACATATTAAAATGTGCATAATTTTGGTTGGATTGGAAGAATGATTCACACAGAGAGGAAGAGAAGGTACTATGAAACAGCACTCAGGTTTGAACAAGAAATAAAGCTTAACAGAAGAACAAAATATATTTAAAATCTTGCTGCTTGCTCATTTTGTTTTTAAATGCTTATACACAACATGCCACCAAATAGCTTATGGTTTTATAGGTATAAACCATAAATCACATATCTATAATATAGAATACTAATTATTAGTATCACATAAGCAAATATTTTGATGCTAAAGGAACAATGAGCTACTTCCATTTGGAGGATAGAGAAATTCTCTGGTATCACAAGCAAAAGGAATTTTCCATAAAAGATAATTCAAGCTTAACTTCCTGATATGGAAAGTAGAGGAACAACATAAGGAAAGGAATGGTAGTGATCAAACGTGTGTGTCTAAGAGGACAGAGAATATTGCAACCAAATAGTTTGTAGTTTTCAGATATATTTCAAGGGAAATATTAACAATATATTTAATTATAAAATTACTAAAATAATGATTTTATGAAGGTATACAGAGCATCAAAGTATAGTCATTTAAAAAAGCTATTTTGAAACACCCTATGGTTTATTTTACGCAATCAACAAAAATATATTGAGCATATACTGAACTAGATACTGTTCTCAATCTGGAGAAACAAGACTGAACAAGTCAGCCAATACCTTTCTCTCTTTATGGAAATTATATTCTAATGGAGAAGAGACTATTTGTATTTACATCTATGCCTCTATTTTTTATTTATTTGCATTTTTGTATATGTATGCATTGTATGTATATACACTCACACAGGTACATAAGTCAATAAGTAACATAAAGTAAAATATTAACAAGTATCATAGAAATGAAATGCAGGAGGGGGATATAAAGTTTGGGTGAGAGGTAAAGATCAAAGGCATGAATGAGTCCAGAAATCTGAATAACAAGGGTTGTAAATACCTGAGGGAAGAAGGATTAGGCAGAATATTCAAGGCCACAAGGCCAGAAAGAGCTTTGTATGCCAAAGGAGTGGAAAAACAGGTGGACTAAAGTGAGTAAATTTGGGAAGGAAATGATGGGACCAGGGCCAAAACTGATGTGGAAGCCAAATGTACCGTCTTTGTAAATTATCATGTGAAGTTTAGAATTTACTCTAAGATTATTTAGAAATTCACTGATTGGGATGTTCAAAAGTGGCAGTGGCATGGTCCAACTTGTCTTTTACAAGATTATTCTGATGTAGGGTAGAGGCATTAGAACCAAATGCTAAATCAAGCTATATTCAGAGTCTTTAAGTCATATTCTACACAAAAGAAATCCAACCTTTCATTCCCTATTGCCAAACTGTGAAGAACCTATAGAACAGAAGCTGAGACTGTTAGCATGCCTTTACTCTGTGTATACCCATACATTCATGCTGCATACCCAAACCATCGAAGGAAAACAGGTAAATAAAGTCTTTAAACTGTAATTCATAGAAACTATGAATGACATGAACTGAGCTCCCTGAACACTTGGGGTTCCTCTCAGTCCCTCTCAATCTCTGTCTGTCTCTCTCGCTCCCCGTATCTGAGACGAAACCATGCTCTGTCTATGGAGTGTACTCCTTCTCTAATAAACTTTTCTTTTGACTCTAACTCATGTGCGCTTGAATTCTTTCCTGCGCTCAGTCAAGAACCCTCACTGACTCTTGGCACAGGACGTGAGTCCCTGCTTGGGGGGATTCACCCTGTCCTGCATCAATTCTTATTGCAAAGCTGGAAGCAGAGAAGTGGTGTTTAAAAACCTGCCACAGTACAGATGAGAGGTGAAAATGGCTTGGGCTAAGTGGTAGTGGATGAGGTGATGAGAACTGAAGAAATTGAATATGTATTTTGAAAATGCCGGCTATAAAAACTGCTGACAGATTGTATGTGAGATCGGAATGAAAGAGTGGGGTAGACAGTAGTTTTTATGTTTTGGTCTGAGCCTCTCAGTAAAAATACATTTCAATCCATTTAGAATTGTTTTTTTCTAACATTTCCAAAAGACAATCCTTGGGCAGCAATTATTTATAACATTCTTAACTGCAACATATACTTACATGCCTGCAATGCTATCCCCATCCAGTCCATTCCCCATCCCTTTCATCAATCTAACTGCTACTTGTTCTTCATTATGCAACATAAACATATTTGTATACAGATTATTCTTTTGAAAACCTACATAAGTATTTTTAACATATTTAGCTCAATTTTAATTACTTATTTTTTAATTTAATAACTTAAAGTTTGCATCCCCAATATGAAAAATTGAGGTCAGGGATCATGTCTGTTATATGCATAGATGATTCTCATACTAAGACCTTGTAGACAGCGGAAAATTAATAAATGTTTGTTGAGTCTATCAGTTATTCTCTCTTGTCTGTCCTCTTATTTTTTCTCCCAGTCTTTTATGTGAGAGCTCCTGCTGTCTGCTTCAATCAGCTTTGGTCTCTTCCTATTGCTGTCAATTACCAATTATTTAAGTGTTGAGGGGAAGGGGCTTTAGGCTAACTTTCATCCAACTATCAAATTCAAAGTCTTTCTGGGCAACCATTCATACCCTACTCTGAAAGTCCCTGACTTACTTGCATAATTCACTTTCATAAAAGTTGTATTTAGGGATCTCTTGATATTTCTAGACACTATGATAGGCACTGAGGATAATATATTGAGCAAAAGCAGACATGAGCCTGGCCATTATGCAAATTCATTTCCAGATATTAATCAGAGGATCCCATAAAATACCCAGGTCCACATTTAGCTAACCTCTTCCATAGACAATGCCTCGAACTGCTCAACCTTTGAAAGTGTAAGTCTAAATCTCATTCCTAGACCACAAATCCTACCTCTCCACCATTTTTAGTCTACTGATTCAGTTATGTGAATACACTGAGTTATCTAGTACATTACCTTGTCTTTTACTCCCAGATAAGTGTTTTGTTCTTGTCTTTACTTCCTGCTGTCTTTTCCCTTGATATCCCATGGATCTTGCCTCTTGCATTAAGCTTTATCTCTTTCACTCTTTCAGTCACTAATTTTTAGTGAATTCAGATCTGTATTACATCTACATTATCTTTCATTCATATCTATGGAGAACATTGCTGGAGAAAATCTCCTTAAAGTTTTAATTAGTGGCTTTGCAGATCTGTGGCTCTCAACTTCACTGGGGCCAGTATTGTTCAGTAGATGTTTAACATGTTCTTTGTCAGGTCCCTCTTATTTTCCACTCTCTACGGGAATCTTTCTCAACATTGTTTCCTAGTCTCTTTGCAGATGATACGGCTTTCATTTTTTGGAACATCTGATCCATCTAAAGTGAAACCTTTAACTTATTACTCTTGGTGTCTACATACTTATCTGTCATCACGAACTTCTCCACTACCTTTAATTCTATCATAATGGAATAGATGGGCATTTCTCCCCTTTCTCACCTTATATAGCCATTCTTATGGTTTATATGAATGCTAATTTACAAGCCTCATAAGTGCTTTTTAAGCTCTTAAACTTTTCTCTTTGTTTCATCACACATTTCACCATTATATTAACCTTAGTAAAACATTTGGGGGGGGGTTACATCTATGTACAAAAGCTTCCAAAACTTTCTTTAAGTCTTTAGTATATTTTCCAATTTTTTTTCATCTAGTTACTTAAACCTCTCTGAAACCTAACTTAGTGGCAACTATCTAAAATTGTTTCCTACAATTATTACTGTCACATATGAACTCCTGATTCATAGATCCTTTGTTCCACCCCCTCAAAGGAAATCTGTATTTTTTATTTTAAAAGTTATACTAGTTCAATTTCAAAAAAAATGGGAAATAAATTTAAGTCACTAAGCTGGTAATATAAAAGGCACAGCACTAAGTGTTAGGATAAATAGTGAATTAGGTAGTTCTGTTCCTTACCATTACTAGGCACACAGCCCATGTGAAGAGGGAGATGCTTATATACAGTCAATTCAATGATATTATATTTGGGTGCAGAGGAACATGTTGGAAGGAAATAAAACCCAGAGTGACATGTTAAGATGGAGTGTCAAAGAAGGCTTTGAAGATTAAATACCAATTAAATTAAGGGCTACAAGGCAAGAAGACTGTGTTAAATAAAAGATAGATGGCAGTGAGGAAACAACATATACAATGCTTTTCTGAGATGTTAAAGAGCATTTGGGATTTAAAACCAAATTTGGTTGAAATGCAGAGTTAAAGGTAAAGATGAAAGAGAGATGAAGTTGAGTAAGTAATAATGTTAACGTATATCATGTTAAGAAACGTGGATGTTATAACAAAAGCATGGGGAGGCTTTGAAGAAATATTAGAGTCAGACTTAACTTTTTTTGTCAGTCAATATGGATTCAGGGTAGAGAAAATTTTCAGAGGCTTAAAAATGGAGGCAAGGAGCTGAATTAAGAGGAATTCATGTAAAAGGTAATGGTAGCATAAATCAC
>NW_011888869.1:2276918-2289633 GCF_000151845.1 Pteropus vampyrus
TGAGTAAGTGAAGAAAGTATGTGTAATCAATTCTCCCTTGAGAACAAAATAAAATATTCTCTGTACCAAATATCAGTAATATCATTGCAATTTAATTTGATTATATTGGCTCTCATATTTAATAATACCTAAATACACATAAAAATCTATTTCGCGGAAATCCCGACTCCTCATCTGTATGTAACAAAGCAGGCTCTTGTTTTTCTACTAGTTATGGCACTTAATTAAGCATTCATATTTCAATGGAAATATAAATTCTGTATATTTTTGTATTGTTGCAGGCATATGGGGGGAAAAATAAAAGGGCACAGTATTAGGAAATGAATGGTTGTGCTTAGGGATAAATAAATGATCTTGTTAGATGTAAACAGTGAATAATAATGATGGAAAAGGTAGGTTTCTGTCAGAGGATAGGAGACCTTGGATCACAGACTGATTTTTACTACACGTGATAACAGAATGAATTTGTTTTATCAAGAGATTTCATCATCAAAACTGTGCAGGAGGATGAATATTTGTATTCAGGTCACGGAGGAAGCCAACACAGAAAAAGAAAGTAAAGAAGTAGGAGAATCAGTTAGAGGTTGTTGCAACAGTTTCGACAACGGAAATAGGGAACATTGAGAGGCTGTATGAGATGTGAGAGGCATGCTGCTGGCAGTGGAATTGACAGATTGGGTATGATGCAAGCCAAAAAATGAAGGTGTCAGAAATTCAGCTGAGGAAAGTGGAATAAGAGTGTTAGCCTTTTCCAGTTCTTGATTTCCATAAGAAGTGATTTACCTCACCCTCTCTCAATTTTACCTGCTCCACTCTTGAGAAGTAGAGTTCTTTATCTTGTTGGTAAATTTATAGAGAATAATCCAGCAACCTTGTCACAGCTCCACTCATTTTCCCTTGAGATTTGCCCATCTGCCAGCAGTGAGCTGGCCCAGCTCTCCTGTACCAACTTTGATTCTGCTGGAGAAGAACTTCAGCACTGCTGGGCTGTGCTGAGCTAATTTTGTTCGTCAGGATTTTTAAGACCATCGGGCTCACAAATCTAAAATCATGTCTTCCAACCTTGCTCTGATCAGTGGGAAAAAAAGAAAAGCTTCTATTTGTTGTTGTTGAAATTAGTTACAACTCAAGTGAGGAATAGGGGTCCTTTTAGCTGGACCCCCTGAAGACTCCAAGAGCAGAGTCAACTTTTATTATTCTGTAGGTTAGCTTCATATCAAAGCATTTCATACTTATCTTTTAGAAACAGACTTTCAAACTTAATCCTGAATTACCTTTTAATCCAAGGAGTTACGGAGAATCCTGAGGGCACTCAAGGAGTCACAGAAAGATGATATGATGGGGAGCAACATGTGCATTTCAGGTTCAATCTGACAGAAATATATGCTTGTGGCCAAGGTTTGGAGTTATTCACCAGCTTTGGAGTCATGTGGACCAGACCTCAAATCCTGTCCCTGACTCTTACTAGCCTTGTGGCTATAGACAAGCCATCTAAGGCATATGAAAGTCAGTTTATCCATCTGTATAATAGGGATAGTATGACTTATCTCACAGGTTGTTGTGAGAATTAAATGAAGTAGGTGTAGCACTTAGTCCAGAAATAGGCATGTAGATTAAATTAAGGTACTTAATAACAAATGGAAGGAGCCAAGCTGAATGCAAGGGGAAAGTAGGTAGCTAGTACAATAAATCAGAGTACACTTATTTTAAAAGTAATAGTGAGGGTGAATAATGAGTTCAATTTCTCTTTGAGTATGATTGTAATATTGGTGAAATAACTTAGAATAGACATCCAGCAATGAAATATAGGGTAGAATGTGGAATGTTACAAGAACCACTGATACACAGAAATACAGAGATGTATAGTAATAAGAATAAAACATGGATTGACATAAATGGACCAAGGAAATGAGCATAATATGTGATGAGAATCCAAATTTTTCCCTGGAGAACATTTATATCTAGCAAGTGAAAAGTGAAAAAGACAGCTAACAAAAAACAGCTCAGAAGAGAACCACAGAATGACATATTCATAGAAAACAAGATAAGAGGGTGTCAAGATAAGAAAAGGTGATCAAGAGTTTTTAAATACGCAAAGGCAATCAATCATAGCAAGCACTATGGGAGAAGTTTATATATTCTTAATGTACTTTAAAATTTATCCTGCTAAAGATTATTAGACAGTTCGTAAACCAGCTATAAAACCATTTGGTGCAAATCATAGATTAAAGCATAACGACATTATAAATTACATATAATAATAAATAGAACCATGCATTCAATGGTGTGTATGAAAGCACATATATTTTTTCCTTATTCACTATTCGAACTATGCACTAAATAATTTTAAAACATCTTTATCATAATACATCAGGGTGCCAGAAGTCATGATAAGACACACAACCAATGAAATATCGCCTTGTTATTGTAAGGTTACAATATCTTAACTTGTTTTCTTTACAAGATATTTCCAGAGTCTTTCAAAAGTCATGAGCACACTCTGCTCTAACTCGAATCACAAGTGGAAAAACTAGGCTGGTTTGACCTACGGGAATGCACTTTCTCTTTAGGTCACTGTACTAAATTGAAATTTACCATCTTAAAACAATAAAAAAATCTCAAGTTTCTTTGCTGCTATTTTGTGAAACACATTGAATATAGGAACGGGAAATATTTCAAAAGAATGATTAATGGAAACTTATTTCTAACTATTGCTTGTCTCTTTCTTGACCTACAATGAGAAAGAGATTTTTCCCTACAATGCATAATTCAGAGAAAATAGTTTAGAAAGAGAAGGGGAAGTAGAGCTGCTCACCGATGAAATTTTTAAAAGTATTTTTAAGGACTTCCAGAAAGTCTTCCTCACTACTGGAAGAAGGGTTTACTTGTAGTTCATAAAGTACCTGGAGGAAGTTATGGGGGTCTGGAATAGTTTATTCCTAGAGTGATGGTTCCCTTTTAAAAATTACATCCCAGAACTTTTCAAGGCTTTACATAACACTGCTCTAACATTCCAACACTATTTTCTCCAGGTCGTTAGGCAGTTTTTGTGGAATTTTTTTTTCTGGAACTTTACCAGCATTATTCATTTTTTAAAATTAAACATGCAACTAGTTTGGCTTCTCCTTGAAATTCATTCTCTGAGCTCCTGTGACACATCCCTTTCCTGATTTTTCCTCTCTCTCTCTCTCTCTCCCCCCCAAGATTCCTATAACTGGTATGCACATTTGAATCTTTCTTAGGATGTGTCATAGTGTTTAATACTAAACACTTAATATTTCCTAATTGCAGTAAAGAGTATCCAGTGCTTATTTGCTCATAAGAGAAATTCTGGAGTTTTCACTATTTTTCTCTCTTTCTTATTCTTATATAGAATCAGAGTTCTGTCAATTTTACTGAGCACGTTTATCTTTAATCTGTATACTTCACTCCATCTACAGTGCCAAATACCTGGTTCGAATCCCCATAGTCTCTTAATTTAGTCTTCGATGTGTTTCTAACCAGTTTTCTTATTTTCTCTCATATTTTTCCAATCTCTTTGCAATAGAAATAGAAATTTTTTTTTAATTACTTTAATTCTCTCATTGGAAATATTTTAGTCTTTGCTGATTGAACTAAGGCTATTATCTTAAATTGTTTGCCTAACCTAATGGGCTCTTTATGATTCTGCCCTTGCAACTTTAATGCAAACTTCTTAGCTCATTTCATTTAGGCTACATTGTTGTTGTTGTTGTTGTTGTTGTTGTTGTGTGTTGTTTTTATTTTTCAGGTTCTTCCTATAGTATCAAATTCTTAAGATAGAGACTGGGTCTGTCAAATATTTTAGCACTAAGCAGATATTACCTAAAAAATGAGTGCATTATTCAGTATAGCCTTAATTTCCATTGCAATTTAATGATATAGTGTATGCTGATAAAATGTAGTGATCGAATTAAAACATGAAGTATATTTAGACACATATGCATTTTTTCTTATATTAAAGTTTTTTTTGTGTAACTTTAAAAAATCAAGATGCCATTTTCTGCCATTTAGGGCTAATAAAAGATCAACCCATTTTGCAGTATATTGCAATTGGAGAAATAAAGGAAGAAAAGAAGGCTGGGGAAATAGTGAATCTTACATTTATTAATTTGTGTCATGCATTTAAATGACAACTTTTCACTCTATCTTTAAACTTTTTCAGGAAGAGAAGACCATAAAAGTAAGCATCAAATGTGATTTATACTTGGCTCATGAAATAACTTCTTTCCCTTTCTGATTTGCCTCTAAAAATATTTAAGTTTATTGTTAATTCAGAAGGAGACAAAAATAGAATGAGGTACTCGGGGCTTCAGTTCAAATCTCAACTTTTTGCTTTATGATATTAGGGCATTTATTCAGTGGTCTCAGTTCCATACATTTACATTATACACACACACACACACACATACACACACACACACACACACACACACACACTATTATACAATATCAGTATATTTGCATGCTTACTTGCTATCTTAAAATTATCTTTTAATTATAATCTGTTTTCCTAAATAGATCACATACTTTTTTAAAAGTTAATGCCCTAAAAATACAGGTATTAATATATTTAATTTGCCAATGTTTTAAATCATTAAATTCTAATTAATTAATGAGAGCTTTTTATGTGATAGACACATAGACATTTGAGCAAAAGCCTAGGCAAGCAATTATACATTATTTTATAATTACATATACTTAATCAAATATATATATGCATGTATTTATAGAACAGAATAATTTTAACTAAATTAGATTTTTTCCAAAAATTAGCGAGACAGTTAAAAGACAGTGTTTGAAATGAAACAAGACAAACATCTTGAGATTCATCTGCTATTTCTTCCATTTATTATCTATATTTTTTGTGCCTTCTTGAACCACTCTCCTTCTATACATTTTGTTTCTTTTTCTCTTTTTTCCCTCTGGTTATTCTATTATGAGCACATTGTACCAATGAAGTGGTTAGTCAAAAACTTATGTGTCACCTTTTTTATCTTTAACTATTTTAAATCAATTAACATCTTTTTTAGATCTTATTTCCTAATCTATCTAGAACTTGACTTTTTCTTCAAAACCATTGATGTTGTTTTAGTTTAGGTGCTCATCATTTTTCACCCAATGTTGTCTGAATCCCCTTATTTTTCTCTGTCTCAAATAATCCCCACATTCTTTACAAATCTAATTTCCACCATATCGTTGAAGTGATTTTCTGACTTAGTACTGTTACTAAATTTTTGGTCATATCCTTTCAATGACTCCTTACCATTAAATGGATAGTATCTAAATCCATTATAATGATGTAAGTGGTTATACATTCTGACTCTTCCAGACACCTTAACTATGATAAAGCTAAAATTATTATAATTCCTTAATCTAACACTTACTCGCAATTGTGTCCATTTGTTAATGCCAGATCGCTTTTTTGGTGTGCCTTCTTTGGATGTCTCTAGGTCATGCTTATATATTCCTCTAGTCTCAGAAACTATCATCTTCTTTAGCAATCTTTTTGAGTCTCCTGGACAGATTTTGACAGTGTTACCCTTGTATCCTAAATCATCTCATGCAGCAATAACCTCACTGTGAAAAGATGATGAGCAATGCTTATTTCTGTGGGAAGCTGTGAAGGAGAATGTGGGAATATGTGTAAATGTCTTCAAATATATAACTCAGAGAGTGATAATAACTATTAAGACGGTAAAGTATATAAAAGTTAAATGAATATTGGTTTTGTATTCAGGCAGATCAGATTACTAGTTGTGTAACCACAACAAGCTGATTAACCTATTTGAATCTCAGGTTCTTATACAGCAAAATAGAAATAATACCTCTATTGTTGACATTATGGCTGACTCTCACCACCTGTCTTGCCTTCCCCAACTCCAAGTGTTTATTATTCCAATAGTAATGGTTTTCAACCAAGGGTAATTTTGCCCTCTACAGAATTTTTGGTGATATCTGAAGACCTTTTTCACTGTCACAACTTGGGAGCATTACTGGCATATGATAGGCAGAGGTCAGGGATGCTGATAAACATCCTACAATGCACTCCACAACAACCCTCCCTAACAAAGAATTATCTGACTCAAAATACCAATAGTGCCAAGGTTGAGAAACTCTGGTCTGATAACCAATCATGGACATCCCAGGAACTGTGATAGTTATAAAACATTAACATGTGGCATCATCCTACAGATAGGTATTTATCCAGTGTTTGTGTGGTTAAGTTGATATAATTAGAATTAAATGTGGAAATTATATTTAAGAGTAGTCTCCCTCTCACCCTCTTCACCTTCCTCTATCCACCTCCATTTTCCTTCTTCCTCTCTTCTTTCTCTTCACATCTTTGTTTCTCCATTTTCTACCCTCTCATAGAAAGTGCACAAAAAACTTTGTAGCTCTGGTTAATACTAACAGTCATCTTTAGACTGTAAGGCATATCTCTTATAGTAGAGACAGCAGAGAAAAGTGATAGAATGAGTATGAAATTTTTGATGACCATGCCGAGTTCTTCATGAGCTATCTCTCTTCCTAGACTATAAACTCCCTAAGAGATTCTTTGTATAATGTATTTATTCATCAACCAGTACTCCAGTATCTGACACATAATAAGTAAATATATAATTGGTAATTGTTTTATTGTTTGTTTTTTTGTCTGTCTTTTCACAAAAGGATAAGTGACTTAAGAGTCATATATATATATATATGTGTGTGTGTGTGTGTGTGTGTGTGTGTGTGTGTGTGTATATATATATCTGGCTTCTAATCTTGGCCCTATTTTATATTGCGTTATAGTGTTGAAGCTTGCAGGATTTATTTTTTTAAGTAGTGTATTCCAAGTGTCTGAAATAAGGAATGTCTGGCATATACTCGGCCCTCGATAAATTCTTAATGATTTAATAAATATCACTTACCCATTTTGAGCCACAATTGTTTCTGTGGCTTTATTAAGATTGTATTAAGATTCAATTAAATAAAGTAAGCCAAGTATTGGACACATTACAGGTGCTGAATACATATTAATTCCTTCCATGTTTTTGTTTTTTCAAACAGTTTTCTGCTTTAGAAACATCTCAGAGAGCTGGATACTACTCAAGCACACTAAATGGGTCAAATTCTTCATATAACGAAAACAAACCCAGAAGTAATGAAAAATGCAAAAGAGATTAAAACTCACTGATACATAAAGATGCCTTAATAATATGTAAGTATGTTTTAAATAAGTAATTTTATTTAAAAATAAATTTTAATTTAATTTATATTTAAAAAATATATAGCCACTTATTTTAAAATTGTAGGCTTAGTAAACAAACATCGTCTCACATTACTTTGTTCAAGTCAAGAACAATTGACTGTTATATGAATGCACAACTATCCAATTCATAAAAGTGAATACTTTATGAATGCATTAAAGCTGTTTGGTCTTATAAAGAATTTTTATAATGACATTCACTTTCATATACTACAAATGTTATATAGTTTTACCTTACATAATGAATGTAAAACATAATAATGCTACCTAACTAGTTGTACACCTTCGAATTCTTAGTAATGAAAATTCCCCAGACTTATTTAACCACTTTCAATTTTCAAAATCAAGAATAGTTTCTGAGTTTATTTTACAGATAAATGAATTATTAATGTGTGAAAATTAAGTATTTAAAATCTTTACTTGTGACATTTTTAATTTATTAGAAGAATCACTGCAATCATGATTGCAAATTTGCCACAATGATCAAAACACAACACAGTAAGACAACAAATGCTTACTGAATATCATGTCATGTATAACATAATCCTACATATATTTCCATATGTGATAGTAGTGCCTTTTTACAATACATTATGAGGTCATAGGAATTAATAGTCTTCATTTTTAAGGAAAAGACTCAGCTATCAGATATTTAACAAATGCTTGTCAAAGGCTCATTTGACCACGTGCAGTCAGATTATCCATATTCCAAACCGATTTATTGTTCGAAAGTTAAAGTTATGACTAAGCAACAGGTTTGAATCATGACTCTTGCTTCTATTAACTGTGTGACTCTGGGCAGGTTACAAACAGCACTGTACTAAGTTCTCTCGTCTGTAAAATGGGGATAATTATAGTGTCTGTCTGACAAGGTGTTTGCATGAAACCAGTCATTTAATTCTTGGAAAGTGCACAAAAAAAGCCTCTGGCACACCATAAATGCATAACCATGAAAGCTATTATTAGTACAATTATTATTATTTCATGAACATAATAAAATTAACTTTTTAACAACTAAACTGGTATTATTTGTCTGTTTTACAACTACATATTATATTCACACCAAAATGTATTGCTTAGTAGAAAAACAAAGTTTATTAAATTCCAGAAGGACCTGTCAAAGCCTAAGGAGGTAGTTTTAAGAATGCTTAAGAATCCATTCAAGACCTTTATAAAATTTCACATTCATAGTCTCGTTTCTGAAAGGATTTGATTCAGAAATACTGGGCAAGGCTATATCTACAGTATCAACTTCATGGCTAAATAGTTTATGTATATGTACTATTCAATTAGGATACACACACACACACACACACACACACACACACACACACACACACTCTGTATAAACTCCATAAATTCTATTTAATTTTAAAAGCTGCTTGTTTTATTTTTATAACCTTTTGTTCTGGCACATGTTTAATAACATTTTTCTTTATATATATAAAAAGTATTTATTTGATATTGTTTATTTTCAGATATGATTACTCCATTTCTTGTTCTCTTGTTATATCATATGAAAAATATTTTTTTTTATTTGGAGTTATATTTGATGAAACTTTTTTTCTGTGCAACTGTATAGAGCCCTAAGTTAAAGTTTGTAAAGAAAACCTTTGTACTTCTTGCTTTTTTCGGGTGCCTGGGGGTTGCTATCATCCCAAGTCCCATTTAAAATAAAATCACCGTTATTTCTTTTATTTAAATAGTGGGGTTATCATGCAAATTAGAGCCAAAATCTCTGTGGGTAGACAGTTTGCAATTATTATCTTTACCAGTATTTTCTTCTAACCGTACTTGCTGCCAAGATTGGGATAAACAGTTTACTTCTGGCTTCCTCTGAAAAGCACATTTCTTTCTAGTTCATTGTGGTTATGGCTTCTGGAAGTCTCAACATTAGTTAAGAGTTTTTAGACACTTGCTTACCATGGGCTTTTTGCCTAAAATAACTGAAAACTTGAAGCTTAACATCACTTACCGATCAGCTAGTGGTTTCAGAGATTGTTTGTAATTTTAGATTCTCATTGTTTCTTTGATTTTGACCTATAAAGATTACCCCCCTTTTTTTTTTTGGCATTTAACTGATTGATTTATAAAAGTGGTTTGGGTTTTGTGTGACATTTGTAGCATTATATTTTCATATGGATGACAGTTTATATTGTTTACTGTTATCATACAGCCACTACCAGAAGTAATTTTTTACTATTTTTAGAAAATGTTTAATTTAGACACATCTTCTTTTTTCATTTCTAGTATAATACTACTCATAAAACTGTAAATATATTAGATTTGTTATAAATTTATTATAAATTAAGTGTTTTAAAGAAAATACTAATTTTAGACAAAAATTAAAGCAAGAATAACTGTCCTATTCCTTGAATGAAATATAAATTGTAAAAAGCAGTCCTTGAATTATTAAATAAGTGGTCAAAATATTCCTAATAATATACCCTAGAAAAACTTTATGGCTGTATTTTGAATATTATATAAAATATGTATACATGATTTAAATAATTTCTAACACATTTTCTACATTATCATCGGGAGGAAATATGTACGCTTGATCAATAAAGGAACATTATTAAATAGAGAAGAAAATTTTAAGTGATGATTAGGGTAGCACTGTATTCCTTTGTATCACATTCATTTAAATTGGGCCAATAATTATCTCTATTTGATTAGCACTCTAGGGCAGGTAAAATATTCATATCTTAAAATAAGTTCTACATAAAAATAATGGTTGTTACCGTGTAGTGTTTAAATGTGTTGTTTTTAAAAGTGTTTAGTCATCAAAACATTCATTTTATAATGACTCGAATACTTCAAAAACAATGGTATTTATTTTATTTAAACTTCTTGTAATACAACTATCATCACTTTCTCCTATACGTTACTGCACAAAGTGCAAAATACTATTTAAGTAAGAAATATATGTAATCGTGTGTTTATATTTATTTATATTTAGATATAACTACATTGTTAATGTATTAGATAAATATATTTTCACTTGGCAAGTTGAAAAATAATTCTATCTTCCTTAAAATAAACATTTAAATTTTGCAAGCTCCATTATTTTAAAATATTTTATTTAATATTATTTTAGTGTTATGTAGCTTACTAAATACTCCAATGTTCGGTTTTGTTAAATGCATATGTATTTGTATTTAAACATCTCTATATATTTATACAGATCTATGAATCTATTTATAATTCCATAATCAAGAATAATATTACTTGTTCTCCTTTTCCTAATTTGGTTGTGATTATTAGAATAGTGAGTATGCACATACATGGTGGTTTGATAAAGTGAGAAGCTCAAATCTAAGAACCACTCATGATTTTGTAAATATTATTGGAGGTTATTTTATTTTAACAATTTATGTAATTTCTCAATTCTTCATTTGATAGTTCATATAAAGAATAACACAAAGGATGGTTTTGATCAATGGGTACAACCTAATCAATGATCAGTGGGTATTTATTTACATTCAGCATCCTCCCAAAATAAACTAGGAGACCTAACAAATAAAAACATACATATTAAAACTAAAAAAAAAAGGAAAAGAAAAAAAGAGAAAGAAAAAAATAATAAGAATAAAGGAGTACTGATTATAAAACGTACAACAGAATTATCTAGCAGCCGACATCAAAAGTGGAACAAGTTTACTGATATAGTAGTATTCCTGAAAAGATCATATTTTATTAAATTTAAATGTACATTCTTATGGATATTAAATGTAAACAAAATAAATGACAATGATAGCAAGTTCAAGAAACTTTCTCCACATAAATCTCTTTTAATTTCTTCATCCATTGTTTAACATAGATATTATTTTCTTAAGTTTACAGATGATGCCACTAGGCTCAGAAATTTATAGTTCTGGAGATTCTCAATTTTTTCTATAACTATGACCTCTTCCTTAAATATTAGATTTGTATTTTGAATTGCCCACTAAATATCTCCACTTAAAAATCTAATACTCACTCCAAAAGTCAAACTACGGCTTTCCACCTTTTT
Source organism: Pteropus vampyrus (assembly GCF_000151845.1). Classification (NCBI taxonomy): domain Eukaryota; kingdom Metazoa; phylum Chordata; class Mammalia; order Chiroptera; family Pteropodidae; genus Pteropus; species Pteropus vampyrus. The sequence goes on from NW_011888869.1 coordinate 2,288,204, forward strand.
GAACTTCCCCTTCTTCAGTTTTTCCTTGTCAATAAATAACTGATTTATGGGGTCTGCCAAAAATTTGAAGTCATTATTAATCTAATATCTATCTCTCTTTGTCTCAACTCCTTAACCCCATATTAGATCAGTAGCAAATCCCATTAGATCTACTTGCAAATAATATTCAGCATCCAAGAAATTCTCCTACCTCCACTGCTATCACAGTGCTTTAAGCTAGCATCATTTCTCACCTCATGTCTAGACTACTGTAACAGCCTCCTACCTGGGCCCATTTCTTTCACTTTTCTCAACCTGTAACCTTTGCATCATTCAGGAGCTAGAGTGATTATTTTAAAATATAAGCCTGTTCATAGTTCTTCCCCAGGTAAAACATTCCAGGGCCTTTCTCTCCCATGATAGGGTAAAATCCAGTCTGCTTAATAAAGAGTGAGTCTCTGTAAGAACTCATCTCAGGCAGTTCTTCAACATCATCTCCATCCAGCATCCCCCTCCTCACTCTTTTTCAGCCATACAGACCAGAGAGCAAAGTAATTGCCCAAATACATGCAGTGTGCTTCTGCCTAAGAACCTTTTCAATCCCTCCCTCTGCCTTCTGCCATTCACACTCTTTTTCTGTATTGTCACATGGCTAGCACACTTCACCTCATTCAATTCTCCGCTCAAATATCATCTTACGTTAGGAATCACCTGAGAACCTCTTTTTAAAACATTATAAATTTACTCCTCCAGCCCTGAGACCTTTTCTTATCAGTTTTTCTTGCTTACGTTTACTGTTATTTAGCATTGTATTTTATAATTATTTATTTCCTTATAGTCGTCTTCACCTCCACCAGAATGTTAACTGCATGAAAGATATAAACCTGCTTCCATGACTGATTTCCTGATTCTGAAGACAGTACTTTCTTAAATGTTAGTTTTCATTAACTTTGAAAGATTATTTCTTAACCATGTCAGTGGCATCCTTCTCAAGAGCCTTAATCACATAAGGAAAGATTTTTTTTTTTTCCATGTACAGTAACATTCACACTTTCCATAGATTAGGTCCTGAATATCTTTTAGGGGTCATTATTCAATCTACCACTTTGATTAAACACAAAATATAAAATCAAATAAAATAGAACCTTGATTCTTGTCTATTTAATAGTTTTATATCAAAAGAATAATAAGCTAATTCCTATATATTGTTCAACAGTAAAATGGTAAAGCCACTCTGAAAAACATTTTGGCAGTTTCTTAATAAGGTAAACATACACTTATCACATGATCTAGCAAATCCATTCCTTGGTATTTACTTTAGAGAAATAAAAACCTATATTCACACAGAAACCTGCACACAAATGTTTATAGTTGCTTAATTACTATTTACCAAACACTGGAAACAACTTAACTGTCCTTTAATGGTTGAGTAGATAAAAAAAAAAAAAAAA
>NW_011888869.1:2291073-2298315 GCF_000151845.1 Pteropus vampyrus
GATCTCTGGTCAAATCTTTTCCAGACTCTATGAATGCCAGTGATATTTTTTTCCTCTTATAAGAACTAGCCAACAGTTATGGACTTTAAGCTAATCATCTGTCTTATCTTAAATTGTTCCTTTTTAATTTAAGATTTTCTCAAATTACTAGTGACCTACTACTTGAAAACCACAAATACTCAACTAATTCTTGACATAATGTTATTTAGAAACTTCATCTGTCGTACCAAAGCAAAATTGTAATACCTGGAAAATTGAAAATATTTGTACAGATTTTGACATCTCTCTTAACTAAGAGATTTTTTTTTCTTATCTCTTTGCTATTTTACACTCATTTATCCCAATGGTACTATTTTTAAAATTCCATAATAAATATTTCAACCTACTCATATTATCCATAAATCCAAGGTAATCATGGCAATTTTCATTTAAGAAAAAAAAAAAAACTTTTAATAATGATAAACAAGAAAAGTATATCTAGGATATTTCCTATTTAGATGGATCAAAAAACTAAAAATGAAATTATTTTTAAACATGTTTTATCTTTATTTTTTCCTTCTACACATTTCCATTTCCATTTCCAGTGGAATAATCATTTTAGAGAACTCGAGTTATCTTTCCATTCTTTTTGCATGTAGAACAAGCAGCAGTACCAGTAGTATTTTCTGGTCATTTATGTACAAAGCTTATTGCTAAACAGTTCATTGAAATGTATAGTTTGGTTTCATTTTGTTTCCAAAAGACACCTCTCCAACATTCCAATGTATTATCCCATTTGAGTCATAGTGAATTATTGTATTTCAGTGAATAATTGCTGAAGAATATACATCTCCTCTATTCGTGGGTAAAGTCTGTTACAGATATGTTTTGGATGTTTGAAAAGCATTAATATTCAAGAGTGCATGATTTTTTTTTTCTGCTTAGACCACAATATTACCATCTGAAAACAAGAAGTAAAAGATAAACTTCGAAACAGTATAAGTGAACTTCGAGTTTCCTCATGTAAGGAGCCTGTAAGTCACCAAGCTGTCTTTACAAGTAAAAATCGGAACAGACTGAAAAATTAACCCTTCTTGGATCTGTAAGAGAAGGAAGGACAGAAGGAAAATTACTGCCTCCATCGTGGAGAGACAGAAAGAGGAATACAGAATCAGAGCTTACCAGAGCAGAGACTCACCAGTGGAAACTGTCTTGGGAACCCAGCCAGAAAGGAAAACCTGAACTATAAGTGACAAACTGCTGACTCTCAGTGTGGACAAATCTAAGAGGTAAAAATTCCAGGGGTCACAGCCATAATGGGGTCCCTACAATTTCATGAGTTTCACCTCCAGGAGCTGGACCAGATTCTCAAAGTAAATAGAGCAAAATCCCTTCCTGCATCTCGTGGTTGGGGAGTAGGGAATCATTTTGCATTAAGAGAGAGCACTCTCTTCTTAGTATGACCTGAATTCAGGGAAAACTACCTAACAAAAGCCTAACCACGTGGGGTTTTATCAGAGCCTAATTTAACTGGGGAAGGAAAATACCCAACTCCAGCCTTTTCTAGCCACCCTGTCTCACCTAAGTAAGAGGGGAGGACTAAGAAGCACACAGGAAGTTTACAGCCCAATGGTACAAGCTCAAATGAAGAAAGAGACCTAATTGTAAGACTATAAAATGCTTCCACACCCTCATTCTCCCTCACCTCGGGCCTTACCACCATAGTACTAAAGGCCTAAGTGCTGTAGGCCTTTGATATACTTTTATCAAGTATATCACTCCTGGTTATCATGAAAATTTACATAGCATACTAAAAGGCAAAAAACACAATTTGAAGAGATGGAGCAAGTATCATAACTACACATGACAGGGTTGTTGGAATTATCAGACTGGGAATTAAAAACACCTATGATTAATATGCTAAGGGCTCTAATGGCTAAAGTAGACAATATGCAAGAACTTATGAGTAATGTAAGCAGAGATGAAAAGTTTTAAATAGAACCAAAGGAATTCTAGAGATGAAAAACACTATAACAGAAATGAAGAATGCCTTTGATGAGCTTATTAGTAGATTGGACATGGCTGAGGAAAGAATCTTTGAGCTAAAGGATCTATTAGTAGAATTCTCAAAAACCGAAGAGGGAGGCAAACAGAGTGGGGGAAAAAAAGAAAATAAAAAAAGAACAGAACGGCATACCCAAAGGTTGTAGAACAACTACGAAAGGTATAATATTCACATAATGGGAATACCAGATGGAGAAGAAAGGAACAGATAAATATTTAAAATAATAATGACTGAGAATGTCCTCCAAAATAATATCAGACATCAGATCTGGAAACCTCAGAGAATGCCAAGCAGAATAAGTGCAAAACAACAACAACAACAACAACAACAACAACAACAACTAAACCCAGGCAAATCATTTTCAAACTAGATAAAATCAAAGATAGAGAAAACAACTCTGAGTGAAGACAGAGTTAAAAAAATCTTGTCTATAGAGGAAGAAATATAGAAACTATATCCATCAACACAAAAACCATGCAAGCAAAGATTAGATGAGAGAGCAGATGTGAAAGACTGAGGCAAGAGATCCATACCATGGGCCCACTATCAGTTATAGAGCTGAGCCTCTCTTTCTTTTACTATCCTCTGCTCTGCTTTTTAAGAAACAAATTAGGTTGCAAAATAGTGTGAAATATAATATAGAATGGAGCTCACCTTCTGTTGAAAGTAAAAGAGCATAGAAACTTAGTTTAAACCATATAATCCAAATATTTGCTTTACTTAAATTTATGCCATTTAATTGAACTGGTCTTTCATTTGATATATCTCTTATGTAAAATCTAATTTTTCAGGAATGAGATAAATTTATAAATGAAAATATTTTTAATAAAGGATCTCTTTTTTAGATATTTAGATAATACTACATTTATTTAAACTCACTTTTTTCCATTTCAATTAAAAATCTCTAGAGTGTTTCTTATGCCTCCACTGCCTTAGGTTCTTACCAACTTTACATCCTATACTGTACAAATGTAAGAAATTATTATATCTATGACAAAAACATTCTGAAAATATTAGAATATTAACAAAGGTCTTCCTACCTCTGCAGGTCACTAAGCACTTTTTTAATGAGAGAAATAGTACATTATGAAAACTACTCACTAAATTATAATTTTACAAAATAACTACAATGAAAAGATACATATTTTGGCTTTGTATATCTAGTTGTTTACAAACTCAGGTAGAAAATGAGACTAAAATTTGGGTTTTATTTCCTTTCAATTTTAAATTAACATTAGTGCTTGAGAGAAGCTATGGTAAGTGGAAACTACAGATTATAATTTACAATTAATAGATAAATTTAACATTGAGGTAGTCAGTCTTCTACCTTCTAGCTCAGTTAAATGAGACTACCTATTTTTTTTTTTTAAATCTAAAACTGATCTTTGTCATGTTTTGAGGTTTCGACAACTTTGCCCAAATTCAATTTCTGAAAATTCAGGAGTAAGTTTTAGGTAAATTATGCTGGTGATAGTCTTTGTTGCTCATCTCAGTGTTAATTAATATTTGAATACTTTCTATGACTGAAGGAGAATGATAAGTGCAAATGATATAAATTACCACTGGTGGGCAATTTTGATTGATAGCTAATCCCCAAAATGTTCAAATTAAAATGGCAGATATTATCAACAAGGTTATTGAATACTACAACTTTAAAGATGTAAAGTTGTCTAAAAATAATACATTAAAAAAAAAACAAAAAAAAAACCGGCAATTAAAATGGTAATAAACGGAAAAAAAAAAAATGAAATGGGATAAAATCATATTTGATTCAGAATTACGTTAATTGGAGAATAAGTAAAAATAAGCAGGAAAAGATCCCGAGCCAATTATTTCCTCAATAACTGCATTTTGAAAACTAAAAATGAATTAAGCACCCCAAAAGTATACACAATGGCAAAAACAAAATGACAGCAAAAAAGTAAAAAATCATCGCATTGCTAATACTTTTGTTTGCTTCTTTTCTTATTTTGTTTCTGTGGTGTGTGTGTGTGTGTGTGTGTGTGTGTATCCTTTTGGCAAGAACCCTTAGTTTGGATTAGTTACATAGTCACAACTGCTGTCACATAATTCTACTGTCATAGCAATACAAAAAGTATCAAAGGAATGATATGGAGAGTTATCAAAAAATAACTTAAAAATAACATAACTAATTAGCTAGAAGTCTTAAGTAGTTCTGGTTTTTGTTTTTTCTTTAATCAACAATTATTTCTAAAAAAATATATTATATACCAGCTCTAATGTTGGGCACGAAGCAACTGGTAATAACAAAAAATTTCTCTTTTTAAGGAAACTACTATCTAATTTGGGGAAAGAGACAAGTAAAAAAAGTCCTCTAATTCTGATATTGGTGGGTAGCTGATCAAAATTGCTTTATATTAGGAGAAAATTTTTTATTTTAATAAATAAGGGACATTAAGATAAGTATCTTCTATAGTCTTCTGTCATATTTGAATACAAAGGGGCTAGTACTTTAAGAGATATGAATAGACTGTGAAATAGACAACAAATGAGTACATCTCCATATCATCATTGAAAGCCAACTTTAATAATTCATTTATCATAAAGCTCAGTATATTCTGAAAGGTCCACAACCTTTGTAGTATATTATATAGTTATATTTCTAATGCAGAAGAAAAAGAGCACACTCAGTTATTAGATTATATGCATGCTACATCTGATATTGAAATACATTGCAAATATTTATATAGCAATTCAGAAACCTCTGGGTTGGTTGTCAACACAATAATCCTGATATAAGCTATACCTGCAAAGATTATAGCATTGCTTAAAACTTTAGTGTTTAAACATATTTCTCAAGTTTGGTCAACTTAAGCTTTAAAATAAGTAAATTTATGACTGCTAACATTTTATTGGTTCGGTAATTTATAGGTAATACAATATTTAGTGGTTCTGAAGGAAGTCTGTGTAGCAAATTCTCAAATCCCAAATCCCATAATAGCATTAGCAAGTAAGGCTGAGAGTCATTTAATCTAAATTAATGTTGTGTGTTTTTAAGGGTATCAGACAGTTACTTAAGCACAAATAAATTAAATTAAGCATTCTGACTTCTGACCACACACACACAAAAAATGGCAACAACAGAAACAACACCAAAAAATTAATGCTACTTTACACACTACACACTATTGCCAAGCTCATCTAATCAAAATTTAGGCACATTTTTGGACCAATTATGATTTGTTTCATAACTTAGTATTTTCTTCTATTTCTGGGACTCTATGTTATACATATCTATCTATCTATCTATCTATCTATCTATCTATCTATCTATCTATCATCTATCTATATCTATCATCATCTATCCATCATCTATGTTTTTATCAGTTGTCATCTGTCTATTCTGTTTATACTATTGGTTTCCTTACTTCCCCAATTTCAAATGCTTTTCATCCTTTGCTATTGTGTCCTTAATGATAACTATAGCAGCTGTAAGATATTTTAAAGATACATTTCTCTTAATATTTTCTAGGATTTATTCCAGTCTTTTTCTAAATTAATACATAAAGGATTAAAATTGAGCAATTGCATTTACTGGTCAAGTATTCAACCATTAACCTTCCAATTTAATTTACTTTCTTCTTAAGACTAGTTTTGATAAGACATTATCTACAATTAATATTCTGCAGGAAAATTTTTAGTAGGGATCATACCTATAATAATTTATTCATTCAACAGGTGAAGACACCTAAGTTTAGAAAGAATAATATACCTTGTCAAGGTATCAAGACTCATCTATTCCTTATGTACTAAATCCACTGAGATTTATATTTTCTTCTCTTTTCTTTCCCATTAACTCATTGACATAACAAAAGTCCAGGTGGAAGTTGTACTAAAATAGATAAAGTTGTATGTACATTACAGCTTTATGGTACAGTACAGACTAATATTCACCAAACTCATTCGCCTTCCTACTATGCATATAAGTAGGCTGCATTGTGAACTTCTGTTGATGTGAGATATAGCCAAGTGACTGAATCTGGTCAAAGCAATGTGTCAGAGTAATGAGTGCCATTTTTAGCTTAGCTCATTAAAATCTCCTAGGAGTGATCTTCATTCTTTCTCCGTTCACTGACTAAGTAGAAAGAAACTATAGGAATTTACATAGAACAAAGGCCCAAGATGGAAAAAGCCTGGGTCTCTGAGTTACAACATGGAGCAGAGCCCATTTAAATTTGATAAACATAGTGGACTACACCTGGTGCAATACATAACATTTTATTGTTATATATCAACTGATTTAGATATTTGATACGGAAAGTAGCATACTTGGTTAATGAATTTGTATTGATATTATATGTAGTTATTTTTCATTTTTACCCTGGGTGATATTTAGGAGTGGGTTGTGTCAGAAATTTAACTGAAGTTTTTATTAAATCAAATGCTATATTTATTCAAATATAATACATATTCTAATGGATAATGGGTGACATAAATGTGAAATTGTATTTAATACATACTTGGATTTTAGTAATTTTTATGCTTTAGGCAGATAAAATTAAGAACTATGATTTGATTAAAATTAAGTTATGATTTGTTGTTGTCTCTGCCTCATTTTATGACTCTAGCCAAATAATAATGCACAGAATCTAGGCAAGCCTATTAAATGTTTTTGTCTTCATATATTTAGTCACTTTGGTTTCACTTTGTTTTGTCTATATGGACAAAAAAAAAATGACTCAAAAAGAGTACTAAATATATATGTATTTCTCCATGCATTTTTTTGTTTTATTTTCTATATATTTAAACTATTGTACCCTTTACTGAAGGGTCATAATAAGACAGAAAAAGGTTTGTAAGCCATAAATACTGGGAAATAATAATTTTATAACACTAAATTAAATAATCAATGATTCATATTTTCTTTATAAAATTATTAACTCAGGATTTCTTTATGAATCATCTCTGTATACAGCATATTGTCATTTTTAAATACATATTTTCACAAAATAAAGAATATCATGCCTTTTTACAACAGATATTGTTATTCAGATTTCTGATATTGTATTAGTAATTAGGAATTTATTTATAGATGTGCATATAAAATATATAAGTGAGTTTTTATGTTTATAACTAAGACGAATGAAAGTATTTTTAAATGTTTTTGTCAATTAGCAGTCTATGAAGCCTAGTTTTATCAAAGCTTTAAATAGCAATTTATGATCATTTATCAGCTA
>NW_011888869.1:2298365-2306893 GCF_000151845.1 Pteropus vampyrus
TGTCAGAAATTTAACTGAAGTTTTTATTAAATCAAATGCTATATTTATTCAAATATAATACATATTCTAATGGATAATGGGTGACATAAATGTGAAATTGTATTTAATACATACTTGGATTTTAGTAATTTTTATGCTTTAGGCAGATAAAATTAAGAACTATGATTTGATTAAAATTAAGTTATGATTTGTTGTTGTCTCTGCCTCATTTTATGACTCTAGCCAAATAATAATGCACAGAATCTAGGCAAGCCTATTAAATGTTTTTGTCTTCATATATTTAGTCACTTTGGTTTCACTTTGTTTTGTCTATATGGACAAAAAAAAAATGACTCAAAAAGAGTACTAAATATATATGTATTTCTCCATGCATTTTTTTGTTTTATTTTCTATATATTTAAACTATTGTACCCTTTACTGAAGGGTCATAATAAGACAGAAAAAGGTTTGTAAGCCATAAATACTGGGAAATAATAATTTTATAACACTAAATTAAATAATCGATGATTCATATTTTCTTTATAAAATTATTAACTCAGGATTTCTTTATGAATCATCTCTGTATACAGCATATTGTCATTTTTAAATACATATTTTCACAAAATAAAGAATATCATGCCTTTTTACAACAGATATTATTATTCAGATTTCTGATATTGTATTAGTAATTAGGAATTTATTTATAGATGTGCATATAAAATATATAAGTGAGTTTTTATGTTTATAACTAAGACGAATGAAAGTATTTTTAAATGTTTTTGTCAATTAGCAGTCTATGAAGCCTAGTTTTATCAAAGCTTTAAATAGCAATTTATGATCATTTATCAGCTAGAGGAGGTCTAAATGTTCTTTTTAAACAATACTTGGTTATGATGAAAAATGGAAAGTTCTATCCTATTGTAATGCACTGGAATCATTTGAATATGATTTGGTTACAGAAATCTAAAGCAATGATAATTTATACTTATCCTTGAACACTCTAGAGAAGCATAAAAAGAATATGTTCTAATAGAAGTATGATAACTTCATTGGAAATGAAAGTAAATTCACTTACATGTAAATAAATTGTTTCTGTTCCCATTTCTGATGTACATAATTGTAATCCAGGTAGTTGAAAAATACTTGAGAGTTAAATGGTTTATAAATACAAGCCACATTTGCTCACATTTTCACAGAGGTTTTCTCTTTAATATTTTTCATGCTTCATACCTCTCTCTCTCTAATATCCATAATGTTTTTAACAATAGGAAATCAAAAACTTTCGTTGTTTATTTCCATTGTAATGAATATCCATGTTTTATAATCTGATCTTATAATTAAAAAAAAATAGCAGATCAGAAAGTCAATGCCAATAACACAGATATTGAGAAAAGATTCTAGCTGCCTGATATGGTACTAAATTATGTAATGTTTACAAAATTAATACATCTCCATTTTTATTCATCTTTGCTCTTTGTGTTAGTGAATGGAGATAAAAAAATCAGTTTCAAGGAACTGCACTAAGGTGTAAAGCTAAGGAAGTTCACATGCCACAATTTGCCCAATTGGTACTTAGCAGTGTACTTTTAGTAAGTTATGCATTGATTTCATACTAAATTTTAGATGTAAGATGATGTCAATTATTACAAATTCAAGTTTGAATGGACATTAGTAGATGTCTTTATTTCTCTTTTAATTAGTAATGTGAAACAAATCGTCTCAAGATTGATGTATCTATTCTATTTCCTTTATTTTCCATAAAATGAGAAAAAATATATGGAAATACTTTGGAACCAGTAAAATGAGTTACACAATTCAGTTATTAAAAAGTATAGGTAGATACCTGTTTTAAGAAATATTAATTATTACATAAATATTCATCCTCTGTTCTCTCTGTCTTTTTCTATTTATCTTTTTCTTTTGGTTGAACATTGAAATGTATGCTATGTCTTAAACTGCAAAGCAACTAGTTTCAAGTAGGAACCCTGATAATACTGATTCATGGATAAAATGGCTGGTGCTACTAATCTTCCTCTCCTGGAAACTGATATTATAGTCAGTCTAAAATTTTATAGTTTCCTAATTAATCAATTTGATTTTTCATCTTCATTAACTATGACATTGTTAGCATTTGGGTTTTCAGGTGTCAATTTTGTTCCTTGTTGCTTCTGAATTAATTTATTCACTCTTTATACTATTTTGACCCTCATTTGTTTTATTTGATTAAAAAAAAAAATCCCTTTTCAACTCATTCTTTGTTCTTTTTATGTCATTTCTGATGAATTTACTCCTTAGTTTAGAATTTTGCTTTTTAAAGTTTAGCTATTGCTCTTTTTTATACCCATAATAGGATTTAGAAAATTCAGAAAGCTCTGTTCTCTTCTTTAAAGACAAAATGTTATTCTATTTGTAGGCATATCAGAACAATGTCAAAAAAAATTTACTTGCTAAGAGAAGTAATTTGGTAGTAATAATAACTACTAATATAGTATTATAGTATACTATTACTAGTATAGTAATAATAACAATAATAAATAATAATAATAAAAGATGGTTTACACATTTGATTTCAAATCTCCAGTTCTCTAATTACTTTAGTTAACAGAGTAATTAGAGCTTGTCTAAGTAGGTATTATCCGTAGAAATAAAATAACCTCTCAAAAGTAAAATGTGGATAATACCACCTAGGCTATGATGATATTTTGAGTTTTAAACAAAATGAGATTTATTGACATATAGTTAGAAATCAATAAATTATAGATGTTTTATCAGCACTTTGGGGAAAATTTTGAAAAATAATTTTATCTTTCTATTACTCATAATTATAATTAAATTAGAAGAATACTAATGTTGCGCAACTTATCCCATCTTGGATTTCATTATGCCCAACTTTTAAATCATTACTTTAGCTAATGTTACAGAAATCTGAATGTGTTCTAATGATTACAGATATTTTTACACCCATAAAGAAGATAAAAGAGGTATAGCTTTTTATTTTTCTACTGATCCCCTATTCACATCCTTCACAACTCTTGAGGCTAATGATATTAATCTTTCTCTCCAACACTCTGCCATCAAAGAGGCCATTTGAATGACCAACTGTAACTGATAGTGTAGCTTTAATAAACTTTGCAATTTTTTACCAAGTTTTCGACTTAAATCTGCTTTCATTTGTTTACCTTACTAGTGGCAGTACCATACAAGCAGAGATACAAATCAATGGTCACATTATTTTAGTTATTAAAACAATTCAAGATGCATTCCCTCTTACCATTACACTATACTTTTATTAGTACTGGTTTTGAAAAACAAGGACAAAAATTTGTAAGTTTATTGAATATTTTGTATGTCTTCTCAGTTTACACTCATTACTCTCAGACACCACCATCGTTTTTTCCTTGACACAGAAATTGTAATCCTAGCTGATCTCTAAATGTATACCCTGTAGAAGTCTATAGATTCAAATATATATTAAATATATCTATCCACATATTCTCACTGCTTTTCAAAGTGGAAGAATTAACCCAAAATTAATTCCAAGCATTTCATATAAACTATTAATAATTCTCATCTCACAGTATAAATTCATTTGCTAACTTTTACACATGTGAAATATCACTAATTATATATATCAAATTGAAAAACTTCTGAATATTATGATTTTTAGATCCGATATTCTGATAATTTAAATTGACAGTAGAAGGAGAGCACAAGTGACAATTCTTCAGGTTTTCTTTTAAAAGTGTTAAGAATTGCATAACATTTTGTACCAATACTTTATGTTTTACTTAACTTTTAATTAAAAGAATTATTCGAATATTTATGTGTAAATTGTAAAAATGTTGCCATACCGTAATCTCTCTGATATTGCTACTCGTAATTTCTTTTTGGACATATCTCCTCAGGCAAGGGAAACCAACAAACAAAAAATGGAAATGGGACTACATCGAACTAAAAAGTTTTTGCACAACAAAGGAAACCATCAGCAAAACAAAAAGACAACCTACTGAATGGGAGAAGATATTCACTTATGATAACTTTGATAAGGGGTTAATATCCAAAATATATAAAAAATTGATACAACTCAACAACAACAAAAAAAACAAGCAATCCAATTAAAAAATGGGCAGAAGGCCTGAATAGATATTTCTCCAAAGAGAAAATGCAGATGGCTAACAGACATATGAAAACATGCTCAAGGTCACGAATCATCAGAGAAATGCAAATGCAAACCACAATGAGATATCACCTCACACCTGTCAGAATGGCTATCTTCAATAAATCAAAGAACAAGTGTTAGTGAGGATGCAGAGGAAAGAGAACCCTCATACAGTGTTGGTGGGATAACAAATTGGTACAGCTGCTATAGTAAATAGTCTGGAAGTTCTTCAAAAAATTAAAAATGGATATACCTTTTGACCCAACAATCGCATTTCTGGGTATTTATCCAAAGAAAACCAAAACAATAATTTGTAAAGATCCATGCACCCCTATGTCCATGACAGCACTATTTACAATAACCAAGATATGGAAGCAACCTAAATGCCCATCAACAGATGATTGGATGAAGTATGATTCATATATACAATGGGATATTACTTAACCATAAAAAAAAAAAAAATGAAATCCTACCATTAGCAATGACATGGATGGACCTAAAGGTTATTATGCTAAGAGAAATAAGTCAGACAGAGATAGATAAATACCATATGATTTCACTTATACATGGAATCTAAGGAACAAAAAGAACTAATCCAAAAGAGACTATAGAGGACAATCTGCGGATGGCCAGAGGGGAGGGCTTTGGAGAGCTGAGAGAAAAGGGTGAAGGGTTAAAGAAGTGCAAATTAGTAGTTAATAGATAGTTATGAGGATGGGGAGCATGGCACAGGGAATGCAGTCAGCAGTCATACTAAGGCTAGGTATAGAGCCAGAGAGAAGATAGATTAATCAGGGGGATTGTTTCATAAACTATATAAATGCCTAACCAATGTACTGTATACTTAAAACTAATAATAAAATAAAATTAAAATTAAAAAAAGAAAAAAATGGTTGCCATAATGTTGTATTCTTAGTGTAGATATTCATATCTGTTTTTTTGCAAAAAACAAGAAAAACTAGTTTTAGTATGATAAAAGTCTGTGTTTTCCCACCATAGATAAAATTTATTTTTTAACACTTAGTCATACAGTAAAAACAAGATGAATGTATTCCCTGTAGAGCTATTTACCATCTGGTTAAGCAAATACACTTAAAGATACTTCTGCAATTGTGATCAAGTGGCGGCAGATCTAAGAGCAGACAGAGCTTGGACGCTAAAATGATGATTGTACAGCTGTAGTTGGCATCATTAGGGACCAATAAAATCTTTATGTTCCGTTTGGATGGCAAGGATCTTTATCAAAGAGAAGCTTGAATGGCGAAATAACAAAGAAATGATCCATTTAGCAGTTGTTTTAAATTTAAGACAGATAATGGAACTTCTAAGTCATAATTAGCTTTTAACACTGGAAAGATTGTTTTCAAGTTCTATATTCCATTCTAATAATTTAAACTTGTCAGCTTACCATAATTCTTTGAATTGAGTTTTGCTTCATTTTTCTAATGTTGTCATCAATGTAAGCTAAAGCCAACACGTAATTCTTAACAGCTAAGCCACTGGAATTATGAGAATGCTCCCATATTATTTCCAATTAAATAGCACAATTTGAAAAAAAAATCACTAAATGTCTTTTGCTTAGTAAAAAGTAAGCAGACATAAACTTTTGTTTTCTTATCAGGTAATTCAAAACTATTTCTTAACATTGGATATTTATTGCATTCTCTGTTAACAGGTAATTTCTAAGTAGCTATATAAAGTCAATTAAAACGGAAAAAATAATGTGCACAGCACACTGCTGATTGCAGTATCAGCAGTAATCTCTTAGAAATCACCCTTACAAATTTTCGGAGCTCTACATTGATAACGGTAATTTTTATTAACTATTTTTATTCCTGTCCTCTAAAGGGTCATGTTCCAAACTGGAGGGTAAAACTAACTTTTTCTTCTGAAAACTTAATGTTAGACTTTCCTAGGGAATACCTGTAGAGTTTAAATTCTATCCATAAAACAAACAAATAAGCAAAAGTACGTTTTTCTTTTTAATTCTATTTCTATAGCCTATATTATAAAATTATTAAAGTTAGAAGTATATAGTTCTAAGTTTTAGAATTTTACATGAAAAAGATATTACCATTTATCTAACTCAATGTTACATGCATGGATAAGGAAAATTAAGTCTGAGATGAGTTTCTGGATAAAGAAACACAGTAAGAGGTAGAGCGTAGACTTGTCAGGCCTCCCTGACTCCAGGGTTCCATTTCCTCTCCACCACGCTATAAAGCTATTAGTTTTGGCTTTAAAAATATCAGAATTCTTCTTCACACTCACATAACTACTAAACTGCCCTCAATGTCCATTTTAATGCAGTATTTGAACAACTTAAAAAAAAATCGCCGTTCTTAGTCATCTCTGTGTGTCTGCCTGTGGACAAAGATACACATGCTTCTTCGAAATGTATTTATGTAGACATACATGCACCTCTCAGATAGTGTATATTTATATATTACATCCCACATTGTACATGAAGCTGTTATAAGACAGGAAATTATTTCCTTCAGGAATGTGCACATTATTTAGTAAATGTCTTATGGCCATATCAGTATTTGTCGAAAGTAAATCAGTGCTTAGAGAAACCAATCATAATGATAGCTTGCATGTACAGGGTATTTACCACATGACAAGCACTATGCTTTGTGAGCTACAGTTTTTTAGAGTGTTAAATCTGCACATTAACCCTGTGGGGTAGGTATTGTTATTATCTCTGCTTTACAGATAAGAAAATTCAGGCTTGAACTTTTAGCTAACTTGCCCAAGGTTTCATAGCTAAGTTGTAACAGAAGCACAACAACCAACCCCAGTTCTTAACCCCATTCTCTTAACCACTTAGCTACAGTGTATCCTATTACTATATTTCAAAATTATATTAGAAATGACCTTTCTTCTAAATGAATAAGAAAAAAATCTATTTTTACAGTTCTTTCTAGCTTTCAAAGAAGTATTAATTTTTAAAAAGCTATTATGTGTCATGTCTTTTTATTTGGAACCAGCTTTAAAGTGACATTTGTGATTCACATTTAACTGAGGAGTTCAATTAAGTTGCAAGACTTGCCACACTGTTAGTAAGTAACAGGGACAGAAATTGAGCTCAATTTTCTGATTTTAAGTCCAGAGCTATTTCAACTAGAGAAATATGAAGCAAAATTTACATAGATTGTTTTGAGAGTTGCTTCAGACCCAATCCACAGCAGTTGTAACTGTGATACTATATAATATGTGGGAACAGAAATATAGCTAGAAGTAGAGAATAAAATAATAAAGTTAATTATTTTAAGTTACTTTAAAATACACTTCACTCTGTACCAACCACTGTACCAACAACTCTGTACCATGTGATAAAGACACTTATATGTTCTGGTGATTAACTCTCACTAAAGAGTATTAGAATTGTTTTTGCATGTCACGCATGTTTTCTCATGTCCCAATCATTGACCAGAGGACCACTGGCTTCTAAGTGACTGTGGTGGGATTCAGATCTAGTATTCTGGACTCCAAAGCTTATACTTTCTTGCACAAATAAAAATATAGAGGAGCATATCTGCTGTTTTCTTTCTTATATTATTTCCCTTTACATAGATGACAGTATTAGGCTTCATCAGACACAAGATCGCCATCTAAATTACAAGAGTAATAGTTTCTTCCTCCATCTATATGGTCACGAAAATGTACAGTTGATACATAGAATCAGTACTTCACTAGATAATTCATGTATCAAGTATCAGGTTAGCCTTAATATTTTTGACATGACCTCTGAATTCCATAATAATGTCAAACTCTCAAAAATAGTGCCAACAATTCCATAGGCATCTTTTTTGAATCCTCATTGTTTTACTCCTGAACTAGTCCATTCCTTGATTAATGATAAAAGTGATAGATTAGATGCTGGATTGAAACATACAGAATGTTGCTTTATAGGTGAAAATGGTAGAATATTAGCAATTCCTTAGGCTTCAAACTAATAATATTATCTTATTTCTTAAAATGTGCATGTTAACCTCTGTTATCAGGTAATACTTTTCTTAATTGTCTTTCACTAATATATTAATGCTTTATATGGAATTTTTAATTTAAATGCTAGAGTGGTATTTCCTGCTCTGCCACACATACTCCCAAATTATCACTATTAAAGCAGATTAATGCAACTGGGAAAGTTCATATTTTCAATTTTGTTTTATGTACTATTAGGAATTAGTTTTCATTTCTCAATAAATATTAATGAATACAATATATAAAATGGAGTTTGCATTTAATAATGCTGCAGCTACAGAAGCTAATAATACAAGAAAATTTTAATATTTAAAACCTGAAAGAACTATTACACATTTCTAATTAGGTAATTATGCATGTATAAAATTTCATAGAAATAATTTTTATAAAAAAACAAAAAAAA
>NW_011888869.1:2308428-2315542 GCF_000151845.1 Pteropus vampyrus
ATGTGTATTAGCACCTAATTGTTGTTAATATTTGTCATTTCCAAGTAAAATATGACATTGAGCATCTTTCCATAGGCATATTTGCCATCTGTGTATCTTCCTTAGTGACGTGTCCATCACTGCTTAGTCTCTATCTGTGCCCCACTCTGCTTTCGGGTAGCAGCACTATAGTTTTCTTTTAAAAATACTCTTCCTTTACTCTACATTCTTTTGGACGGAGTAATTCCATCTTCAATGTTTGAAGCAGGCTTGGCATAAAGAGTAGAAGTGGCAGGCAAAGGATTAAGGATGGGCATGTGACTCAACTGTGTAAATTGCAAGATTTTAATTGAAATTTGTGTGAAAAAGAAACTATTCTTATTAAAGAGGATACTGGGAAAAAGTAAGCCACAAGGTGCTGTGGCCTCATGAGAAAATGTCTTCCTGAGAGGAGAGCTGATGCAGAGGTGAACAGGGTCAGGACATGGACACGGAAGATTCATTTGCTAGTATTTGAGCCCCTATATCCAATTGCACTTTACCCTTGAAATTTTAATTGTATGTACCACTTTTTGCTTAATCCAATTAACTGGGTTTTTTGTCACTTATAATCTCAAAGCTTCTGTCAACTACATACACACATAAATATTATTAAAAGGCATGACATTCTCTGTCAGTCACAGAACTTCCAGGAAACTGATCTCTTCCTATTCATTCAATTGTTTAAGCTAGTATTTATTTACTAAACATCTGCTGTGTTTCAGACATTGTTCTAAGATTTGAGGATACAGTGATAAAAGATCAAGTAATGTCCCTGACTTTATGGAACGTTACTCTATAGGGAGAAACAGGGAAAAACAGATATTAGATATGTGCTATTAGATTAAAGACAGTAAAACCTTTTAAGACATGCATAGTGATGCCTTCTGAGAAATGAATCATTAGGCAATTTCCTCATGCAAACATCACAGAGTGCACTTATGCAAACCTAAGTGGTATAGTGCGCTACATACCTAGGCTATATGGCATAGCCTATTGCTCTTAAGCTACACGCTTGTACAGCATGTTACTGCATAAAATAAAGCAAGATTAAATCAAGCACAAGAGAAAATGATGCATCAAGGGACTTGGTAAACAGGAGATGCATGAAGCAGCTGCTGGCGTCACACAGCTTACTATTTTCTTTGTAAATACTAACAATACATTCTAAAAAAGCAATGAAAAGTATAGCATACTAAATACATAAATCAGCAACAGAGTCATTTATTATCATTATCAAGTCTTATGTACTGTACATGATATACTTTTATACGGTGGCAGTACAGCAAGTTTGTTTACACCAGCATCACCACAAACATGTGAGTAACAAAATGCACTACAATGGCTATAACATCAGTGGCGATAAACATTTTTCAGCTCCATTACAATATTAAGGGACCACCGTTGCATATGCTGTTCGTTGTTGACCAAAACATCATTATGCGGTATAGGACTGTGTATGTTTACAAGCAAATAAGCCAAAGACAAGTAAACCCCTTTTTCCGATGTGGCCAGATGTTTGTGGTGAAAACACCTAAGCAAACTGCGCATAACAGAATGTATATTTAAAGAACAGGTTACCAGCAGCACCACCAAAGTTCTGAACCCAAGACTGTAAAAGTGAGGCCTTAGAAAACCTCAACTTTAAACAGTAGGTGAACAAGCAGAACATGTTAACAACACTTTGGGAGAATTATAGCAGAAATCCACATAATAAACAAAGTACAAAGAGTAACAGAGAAAACAAAAGACGTAGATAATAACCTGGATTCTCAGGAAGAACAGAAAACCCTTCATAAGGATAACAATGTGTAGATACTAAGCCATTACAGAAGGTGTCTGTGTATACCTAAAAGCATGAGAAGATGCAAACACATCAAAACAGTAAAACTGTGGTACCTATCTGGTCATATTTTGTTCTGACACTAATTGTCATTTGTAAAGATATTAAATAGTTAATCATATTTAAGACTATCTGTATTGTTTAAGTTAACTCTTTAGAAATCAGTTAGCCATTTACTCATAATCTGTAACTGTTTTTCTAAACCACTTGTATTGTCATGTTTTAAGACATCTAAGAGACATTTTTAAATATTCATCACATATTTACTCATCACATATTTACTGAACTGCTACCTCAGTTCTAGACTGAGCATAGATGGTCTACAAAAATGATAATGTCCTTCCTTGAGTTTACATTTTAATAGAAAACCTGCCAAAAAACAGAAGACAAACACTGTTAATAATATTTATGGTAATGATAAGTATTTTGAAGAAAAATATACAAAAGCATTTTATAAAGTGTGTCTTGTGATAAGGTGATATATGAGAGCTGAACGAAGTGCAGATAGGGGAGGAACACTGGCAGCAGCGCACAAACTGGGAATGTCTGTGCTTTTATGTAGCAACGCACTTGCTGTGTTTCAGTGCCAATGAAAATGGACATAAATGTCGAAATGAGGGAGGAGTTAGGGAGAGTGATGAGAGGGTTTTGCTTAGTTTTTAATAAGTTTAATAAAAATTATATCTACCTAAAAGACACTGTAAAGTCAGTTTAATATATAAAATTGTATACTATCTAATCTAATAAATAAGCATTTTATTCATCTAAATTTACTAAGTGAAGATTGTTCCCACAGGTATGGTTTCATATACCAATAAGTCTTAGCCAACTAATCTTTTCTGTTTGCTATAATGGTAGAAAGAAGTATTTTATTTTTTTAATACATAATATTTTTGAAAGGTCATGCAAGGAAATGTAAATATATTTAAAAGGCAGAAAAACGCAGCAGGACAAAATTTGAATATAGCAGTGATTCTCTCTGTTGTTTTTTTTTTTTTTAAATGAATTTGTGTCTTATCTCTTAAAGTAAAGATGAAAGGATTAAAGTGTAAAGATGAAAGGATTAAAGTATAAAGATTTTCTTTTTAAAAATAATTTTCAAAAGAATAAGTTTTGTGGGTATACTTATTCCTTGCTACTCTCATATTTGATATCTTCAGTTTTGATAGCTTGCCCAACAATACTAAACTTTTATGTCTGAATGATGAGGTCTAATTAATCAGCAAAGTTAGGCTATTCTAGGGAGAGTTGACAGTAGACTATATTAAACACCTTTTCAGGATTTTTTTGTGATGTTTTTTATGACATGTTATTCCTACAGGATATCAAATCTCAAGTTCTGACAATTTTCTTTTTTCATGTAGTTCATTCATTTCTTTTTCTTCTTTTGATAAGGTTATTAAGTCTTCTATAAATTTCTCTCCTCATTTTACATGCCATCACTTTTAACAAATTTTAAAAGACACTATTGATGTGACTGGCCCCAAGTGTCCTATTCAAATATAATTTTCATTTCCTTCTGGTATAAAAAGATAATTTTACCAAAGCTTCCTTTTCTAGACCTCTCAAAAACCATTACCTTTAAAAAGATGAAAAATGAGAAACACTATTTTTCATTCATTTCTTCAAGTATTATACATGAAATTACGCCTTCATTTTAAGTATAGCTTATTAAAATACTCTATTGTAACTATATTAGAATTTTAGTAAAATGTATTTTTTAAAAAACTATTGCAATCATCCAACATGACTCACGTATATTACCTAAAGACATTTTTTTAAAAATTCTTATCAAAAGGCAGATAGTTCAATTACAGAAGTCACATTGGATTTTCCCCCAAATTAGACAACAGTGTTTTACTAAAGTCCATGGAAAATTTTTTGGTGTTTAAATATAGGAAATAAGTCCCTCCTGGAGAAAGAGAATGTGAATTTTCCCAAAGTGTATTTAGTCTTTTTTTTCCCAAAAGTATAGGTTGCAGAGATCAATCACTAATTAACCAAAATTCAGACACTGCATGTCCTCCGCCATCCAATCCCTTCCTGTGTTACTCTGGGCCCCGAACTTATCTTCCAAGTCTTCAGTCCTTGTTTCAATCATGTGAAGATAGTAGAAGGTGAAACACAAAGTTATGACAGTGATAGAATTAGTATTACTAGAAGAATTCAAGAGTCTAACTAGCAGAGAAAAAACAGAAAAAAGAAAAATCTCTGTGAACATCTTAAAACACATTAGAATAATTCTGTATGGGACTAAATTCTCATTTTTTTTCTACAAACTAAAATTTCAAAACTTTCAAAAATAAGTTTTTTTCAACTTTCACTAGGATTTCCAGATTTGATAACATAGAGATTCACAAGTAAAAAAAAATTCTGATGAATTGTGTCAAATTCATAGGTGTTGGGATATAAATATCAATATTAGTATGAAACTGCAGGAGCACGACCTAAGCATGATGATTTTCTGTCCTAACAGTTAAGGATTCGAGAGTATCATTTCTTGAAGTGGCTCACAGCTTCATTTATTCAAGTGCTTTAGGATTCAATAATTACAAATAGAAAGTTTATTACTTCAAAATTTTACCCATTATTAATTAGTGCTGAGAGCTAATTATTTAAAATATCACATTTATCTTTTTCTTAGAAAATAAAATTTATTGTTCAAACTTTATTCTAAATAATTTATGCAAAACAATACCGATAGTGTTTAATTTACATAAAATTATTTTTTAAGGTGTAAGGGAATATTCAAAAAGGATGCTTTTATGTTATTCTTAGAAAAACAAACTAACAATGAAAGAAAACTCTAAACAATACACATACATTTTCACTTAACAAAGAAAAATATGTTAAAAGCTGTAATGATTTGACTATTAATGCCAACATTACTATTCCTGTTTATATATTTTATTTTATGTTAAAATCACTGGATCCTCAGCCAGTCAAGTATGGAGGCATGGCAGCATAACACAAAGGCCAGTCTTTATTGTTAAACTATCTGGGAAAATAAAGATCACTAATGTTACTGTAAATATTAAAGTTTCATATAAACGTGTGTATATATGTACATATGTATTACTATTTTTAAGTTTATATTTATGAATTACTTAATTCTTGCCTACTATTATGCATTTATTATATGCCTATCACAGTAATGAGCAATTAGATGAGATTGTACTTTAACAAACTTGATATACAAAAATTCACTTTATAATAAACTAGGAAAAACAATTATTTTGTCAATAATAATTCATAGATATTCTTTCATATTATGTCTGCTTTTAATCTTTAAAATAATTTAATTTATATGCAATTGTCAGAGACAACTGACCGACAATAACGTATCTGCATCTTCATGTGTAATACGTGATGCCTGGTCGGAAATAACAGAATTTTATGTTTACCTTGAGATGTTACCACTACATCACAGACATTCTGTGTTCAGGAAAGAGTCCCTTGAATGAGCTCTTGTTATTATAGTCATCCCCTTTATCTGTGGGGGCATGTTCCTAGACCCCCAGTGGATGCCTGAAACTGCAATTATACCCAAATTTATTTTTACTATGTTTTTTCTATTATTCGTACCTATGATAAAGTTTAATTTATAAATTAGGCACAGTAAGAGATTAACAATAGCTAATAATAATATAGAGCAGTGTGCTATAAGAGTTATGTGATTCTGGTCTCTCTCACTCTCAGCAAACTAGCACAAATTTCTTTTTCCTCTTCACAATTTCACAGATAGAAAATTCGTTCTTATCTTAAATTTTAGCAACCTCAGCATATGAGTTTTTTCCTTTCCTTATTAAGGTGAGAATTTTTATCTTTTCACTTAAAGGAAGCACTTTATAGCTTCTCTTTGGCATATTGCCAGCATCACTACTCTTGTGCTTTGGTGTCATTATTAAGTAAAATAAGGGTTATTTGAACACAGACACTACAATACTGTCACAGCCTAACTAATAATCAAGACAGCTACAAAGTAGCTAATGGGTGGGGAACATCTATAGTGTGAAAACACTGGACAAAGGGATGATTCATGTCATGGGTGGGATGGAGTGGATGTCGAGAGATTCCAGCACATTACTCAAAATGGGTGGCAATTTAAAACTTATGTGTTGTTTATTTCTGGAAGTTTCCATTTAATATTTTTGGGTAATCGTTGACCTCAGGGGAACTGAAACTAGAAAGCAAAGCTGAGGATAAAAGGTCACTACTATATATGAGTGAAAACAAATGATTCACGTTTACTTTGAAAGATTACGACTATATATACAGCTACGGTAAAGCAAAAATCCAACAAAACATTATTTCTTCTGTTGATGTAAAGACTTGGGATGCATAAGCAAGTACGAAAGAAGACTATCATGTTCGCCACCGATATTCAAAACCAGAGAATATGATTATTGAGGACAACGAGTGTTCAAAGTACAACCAAGCACAAGAAAAGGAGGAATAAACAGGTTTATGAGAGAAACTTTCTTCCATCCTAGAATGTGGCTGAGCCTGGGAGCTTCTGGGAAACCTGATTTGGACAATGTTTTAACCTATGATTTCGGCATATAAACTCTGCAATTAGAATCCAACATGTGCAAACCTGTGATAAGCTCAGAGTCAAAACTTCCATACTGAGTCAGTATAAAAGACAGATTTTGCGACAGAAAAATGGAAAAGAAACTCAAGTGTCCTGAGGAAAAGACCTTTCCAAGTGCCCCAAGAAAACGACAAGAAACCAGCCATAGTCCAATCCTATGAACTTTCACTGATATTATTAATAATAACCATTGCTTCTTTTTTCATTACTAGCCACTGGTGTTGAGATGAAGTAAGCCAATAACCAGGAGTTAGGGAAAATATGACAGCAGTAGAATGGCAAAGACAAAGAGATTCATGTTAAGTACCTTGGAAAAAGAAGATAAATGTTTTAAATAGCTCAAGGCAATAGCTCACAGTAATCCGTTTACTCTAATTTGATTGAAAATGAGGTTGAAATCGAGGTTGCTTTTTATGCACTTAACAGTTTGGTCCTCCTGAGCTTCTTTTAAAAAGCAGGGTCAGAAGATCAGGTTGTAAATGGGGTCAATGCCTTGGCCTCGTCCAGAAGCCACAGTGTAATGACTTAATTCTTTCAGGGCCACTGCTTTCAAGTCTCAGAGAGCAACATAATGACTCCTGTTGAGGCCAGGAGTGAGAGGACTGGGGAAAGGGGTGGAATGAGAAGAGGCTTTGCCTCTAAGTAACAAACCGTCCTCT
>NW_011888869.1:2315592-2317277 GCF_000151845.1 Pteropus vampyrus
TTTCATTACTAGCCACTGGTGTTGAGATGAAGTAAGCCAATAACCAGGAGTTAGGGAAAATATGACAGCAGTAGAATGGCAAAGACAAAGAGATTCATGTTAAGTACCTTGAAAAAAGAAGATAAATGTTTTAAATAGCTCAAGGCAATAGCTCACAGTAATCCGTTTACTCTAATTTGATTGAAAATGAGGTTGAAATCGAGGTTGCTTTTTATGCACTTAACAGTTTGGTCCTCCTGAGCTTCTTTTAAAAAGCAGGGTCAGAAGATCAGGTTGTAAATGGGGTCAATGCCTTGGCCTCGTCCAGAAGCCACAGTGTAATGACTTAATTCTTTCAGGGCCACTGCTTTCAAGTCTCAGAGAGCAACATAATGACTCCTGTTGAGGCCAGGAGTGAGAGGACTGGGGAAAGGGGTGGAATGAGAAGAGGCTTTGCCTCTAAGTAACAAACCGTCCTCTATATTTACAAGTAGATTTTTTAAATATTTAGGATGAACTGGAGTCAAATGCAGCCACCTTACGCTCCCTATTGCTTGTAAGATAATGTCTGGATGTCTAGATACGGTTTTTACTTATTTATTTACTTTGTGTGGTAATATGATGTTGAAATAATTGGCATTACATAGAAAGGGCCTGCATAATATTTCCTTCATATATTTATAAATCTATTTAAATGAAACCCACTTCTACCCTTGCTGCTTCCAGTACATGTCAACGCATTAGTGACAAATTTACACAGGAGTCGATGTGCATATTTATTGTGGAATTAATGAACAAAGCTGTTGCTATGTTGTATACTAGCTGTTTCTGAGCTATGGAGATTGTGCCAATGTGTCATGTAAACGTTTCCACTTGTTAAAAATTTTAAAGGACAAAACATGTGCTATATTACTCAAGCATATTTTCCCCAGGATTTGAAAGTAATTTTGACATAAATTTAATTAAACCCCAAAATCACACTCTTATGTTTTGTAGACTGTCATTGCAGCTAAATGCCATAGTTATTATTCTGAATACTGGTAAACAACACCCCATACCAATCTACATGTTCTTTTAAATTTCACTAAAAGTACAGTTGCTGTAGGCCTATTAGTAATTTTCGAGTGAAAAGTCAACAATAATTAGTTTCATTCTCTTATATAATTAATTTACACACATGTTTCTGTTTTGAAAATAAGTAAATTTTGGGATACTCAAAATAAATTATGGGTTTGGATAAAGAATAGCAACTCCACCTCAAAGCTAGAGCTCTAACGGTAAGATCCTGTGCTTGTTCAAGAGTGGATGAATGTTCAGTGACCAGATAGAGACAATGCAAACGAATAGTTTCATGTGCCATGCATGACATCAGGTTCTCTGGGTCTTTATGCGTACTCTTGAACTTCAGCATACATTACACCACTCCACCTTACCTGATACCATGACTTATCTGAAAATAGAGTGAATAAGCAGCATTGCCTAAGTTACTAGAACAAACCTAGTAAGGTCGAAGATATAAATTCTTAGAATCACTGCCTGCTTATTAAAACAATATGCACCAATCCGCATTCCCACCAGCAATGTATGACGGTTCCTTTTAGGGGTCAAATATGCAGTGACAGAAAGAAATCTAACTGTGGGCAGTGAAAACAGAGTAAAATATATATGCCTTATTGTTAAATTGTACACCTGAAACTTACTGAATT
>NW_011888869.1:2318542-2319950 GCF_000151845.1 Pteropus vampyrus
TGCAGTGACAGAAAGAAATCTAACTGTGGGCAGTGAAAACAGAGTAAAATATATATGCCTTATTGTTAAATTGTACACCTGAAACTTACTGAATTTCATTAACCAATGTCACCATAACAAAAAATAAATAAAAATAAAAATAAATAAAACAATATGCAGTGCCTGTCAAAGCTGCAGGAGTTAACACACATGACGAAGTAAAATTAGTTCTTCATACATTCCTTTTCAGTTTTAACTTCCTGTTGTTTTTTTAATTTGTCTCATTTCTTGCTGAATATGGTTCTCAGGAATCTCTGCTCTCCTCAATTAATTTGGACCTCATACTTAGTAATAATAAACTGCCAAGAGAAAAAACTAAATGTTCGTAAATAACAACTGCATGTAACATGGTACTTACACAATGGACAAAAAGTGTTTCATTCAACAAAGGGTAGATAAGTTTGTTTTGACATAGAATGAGTTAAATATACCTGAATATCAGGTACATTTGCCAATCTAACCTAATATGATATTTTTCTGGCAATGGGAACAAAATACCTTTGGTCATTATATGATTAGTTTAGCCATTCATTTCTACCCAGCTGGCAAAAGTAAGAACTATGTGATCATCTCTAAATAGAGACTTAAGATGGATCTGCCACAGGATTATTTTCAATAAATAATCATCAGTGAACAGTTAAAAGAACACATACTTGCTCATGCATGCCTATCCGTGGTATATAAATGCATATATTTTATTTCTTTAGATGCTTTACATGAATTATTACCTAAAGAGTTTCGACAATTTGGCAATAAAATTTTGAGCATTTATAAAATTAATTACCATACATAACATTGTTCCTTTCAATTAGTTATACCAATGTTCAATTATATTAATCAATGTTCATGTATCTTTCTCAATTTCTAATAGCATTTTCTTTTATTTTTAGGAAAAAAATGTTTTAAAAAATGAATTAAATATTAACAACCCTGGAAGCATTTACATGAAGTCTATTTATATTTTAACATTATTGGGAGCCAGATTAATTAAAACATAGAAAATAAATAAAGTATGTTTAAATGTAGAACTATTAGATAGGAAATGTTTCAGTTGCCTCAAACTTTCATATAATTTGCTTAATCAAATGAAGCAGTTTCATTTGTCGAAATGCAACCTCAATGCAATGGCTGTTCTCTAGAACACTTATAGAATTAATTGCCTATAGAATTAGTAATAAAGTGACATTATGTTAGATAAGTTTCAAGTTAATTGCCCATCCACACTCTTTTTTGAGATTTATCTGCCAGTAGTCCTTTTTTTTCTTAAAATGTATGTGTGTATCTATCTATCTCTATTTATCTGTCTACATACCTATCCATCCATCCATCCATCCATCCATCCATCCATCCATCCATCCATCCATCCATC
>NW_011888869.1:2321900-2326922 GCF_000151845.1 Pteropus vampyrus
GATAGATAGATAGATAGATAGATAGATAGATAGATAGATAGATAGATAGATCTATCTACACTATATATCTCACATTTATCTGTTCATCTTTAGAGAAACACTCTTACAATGAACTACCTGTGTTTGCTATCTCACTTCCTCAGCTTCTATTCTCACTCATATACTCTTATCAAAGTTAACCATGGCCTTAATCTTTCCAAATCAATGGTCATTTCCCAATCGTCGTCTTACTTAATCTCAGCGATATATAATTGGACTCATCATTTTGTCCTTCATGAAAAACTTTGTCACTTAGCTTCTGTATATCTATACTCTTGGTTTTCCTCCTATATCACTATGTATTTGTTTCCTTTGCTTGTTCTTTGTCCATCTCCTGACCGCTGAAGGTTAAAGTACGACGGAGTTCTGTCCTCAGCTCTTTGCTTTCCAATATTAACTCATTTTCTCTAGTTTATCTCCACTAGAGTCTCTTGCCTTGTCTCTTCATTCATATACTTAAAACTCCTAAAGATGTGTATCCTGCTCTAAACTCTCCTTTGATTTTCTGACTCATATCCAATAGCATATATGACATCCTCTCTTGCTTGTCTAAAAAAAGATTCAAATTTAACTAACCTTAAATGCATATGTACATGTATAAATATTCTTTTCACATACACTTCCAAATGTATGAGTCCTCCAATGTTTCATATTTCAGTAAATGTCTCCTCAAATTATTTTTTTTGGCTTACTTATATTTAAATTCCATAAATTCCATGTCCAATTCACAGCAAATTGCTTAAGACAGATAGGCAACTTTGTACCACCATGGCACTTCTGTCATCTTGGTTCAAATCACCACTATCTTTGTCTCTTTTTTGGGCACCTGTAATAAGATTCTAATTGACCTTATAACTTCCACCTTGTTTTTTTGCACTAATGAATTCTGGTCAGGTATAAATAAACACACATACACATAGCCTTGGCAATTTTTTTCTATTTAACTGCTTTATAAGTAAAACAATTTTATTTATTTTTCTATGAATCCACCAAGAACCTTAATTTATTATTCTGACATCAATTGTAAATTATGATTTGGCTACCTGTGATATTTTAATCTTCCTGGTTCCATCATCTAATGGTAACCAAATTATTGTCCCGATCCTTAAGTGTTACCCAGCTGTATTTTCACACTTTCATCTATATACTTTTGAGTCATAGTTACGATTTAAATGAAGGATAATCATGAAGGAAGACCTATCTGGGATCTAATTTATTCTGAATCTCTGGGAAGTAACTTTTCAAACATTATTAATTGTTTCAATTTACTGTTACAACTTTTAAAATTATATCTCTATGTTAAATTATTATGGATTTTTGAAAATCATTATTGATTTGTGGTAGAAATAAACAAAGTGATCATTTCCATTTAGAAATCTCCATTATTACTACAAAGTGTTATACTAGGTCAATCTGTTACTATCTTTTCCTTATAAGTTATTTTGTATGTTATATTTCTGAGGAAATTTGGAGATAAATGTATTAGCGAGGATACAAGTTAAAACTAAAATTAAATTGTGGTTCCATATTGTTTCTACATATCATGGACTTTAGTGCAACCTGGTCTGACAGGCAAATGTATTTAAGAACTTTGGTGGTCACTTGTAAGCTTTTTAGATGTGGTCAAGAGGAAAAAGTACTGACTAAATGTAAGCATAACTCATATCCAGAATTTGAGGGGAAGGGCTTTAGGAGGACATTATACAAATCACTGGAAATTTGTATATCAATTAGAGGAACACATAGAAATAAGTACTTAAAGTGATTATCATATAAAGGAACACATGAAATATATCACATCTGCCTGAGCACACATCAACCAATAAATTGAAGCTCTGTTGTAACCACAAAGTTGATGATGTGGTTTCTTGAACTAAAAACAAACATTGCATATTGTGCATTAACTGAAAAATTTTGAGTTGAATTGAAGAAGTTCTTTATGCTTTGCTTAACTGTATTAAAAGAACCACATCGTTAATTGCCTGTGCATTTTATTGTGCTGGCAAGAACCAAATCTCCTTTACTTAATATGATTCTCTCCAATCTTTTTTTTTTTTATCCAATGACTATCTGGATAATAACCACATGCAAAGGTTCTCACTTTTCCCAATTGGTTTTAAATTTTTGCCATTAGTAAATTTTCAAATGTCCTCTACAATATCTGTAGGCACTCCTCAGAAAAAAAATTTAAAAGTGAAATGTAAATCACATTAATAGAGAATCATTTTCAAATGTATTCTCCAGAACATTTGATCCCTGATTACATATGCTGAGAGTGATCAATGGAAAATTTTTTATCATCCTGTTTTTGCTAACAAATATTAAAGAGGAGAAATAAACTACATTAAAAAAATCATAGTTGTAAAATATGTTCTTCATTTTGTAAGTTATAGAAATATTACATTTAGCATTTGAAAATAAGATACTAAGAAAATAAACATGACAAGTGAAGGTGTCAGTGAGAGGTAATGACTGATACAATATTTAAACAGTCTCAAGATAAAAGACAAATTATTTAAATCAATGTTCTCATTTTTTTCCTGTAACTATTGAATATTGTACTTATAACTATTAATGAAATATTCATATAGCCATATAAAATATGAAATAAATATTAAATTAAATGTTTATTTTATAAGTTGAAATTGAAGAAAAAAGATGTAACGTGCAAATGTACAAAAACAAGATAAGACTATTCATGTATTTGAAAGTTAAATTTAGTTCATATATGTCACAAAAGGGGAAAATTTGGCAAAAATTAAATGCAATGACATCAAGTTAGTCTCTAAAGTTCTTTTTTTGGGTGGAAGGTTAGGAGAGTAAAATAATATTTGTATAGGTCTAATAGCTATTCTATTCATAATCTAAATAGTATAAGATTTTATCATTCTATTAAATAAATAGAATAAATAGAAATATTTTTAAATAATAGAATTTATTCTACTAAATAAATATAGAGTAAATAGAATAAAATAAGCAAAAGTGCCCTACAATAAATCAATGAGAAAGGTAACTATAAGATAGTTTTTCAAATGTGTACCAAGAAACTAATAATAAATATATTTTTAAACTTGAGTTAGTTACTTTTTAAGTAGTCTTATCCACAATCAGAAAACTTGCTATCATAAATGTATGTAGCCTATTATAATCTGGGAAATTTAGTTCTGTAATAATTTAACCAGAGTCTTTTAATGCACGATTATAACCTATTCTAAATCTAAAAGAAAGTATGTGTGGCTTTACAGACTCAAGTTTGAAAATTTATTGTAATTGAATGCTGACAGTTATTGCAGTTCCAATCTTGAAGCCAGTAATTATGTTAGTGAGTTCTATTGGCCAAGAACTGTACTAAACGCCTTAGCAGCTAATTCTTACAAATGTCATAGTGAACAAGATTGTTTAATATTCACATGGAAATTACTATTAAAAGTAAATTTTAAAAATCACAGGCAAGTAAGATATTATGGTATTGTAGACTTAAGCAGAACTATTTGGAACATATATACACTAAAAGAGAAGAAAGAATCCCTTGCTCCTGTCCTAATAGCATTAATTTGCTGTAGGAATGTTGGCAGGTCATTTTTAATACCTTAGGCTTGTTGCCGTCTCTATATTATATTGGCTTTTAGTGTGATGAAATGATGAAATAATATTTGTGAAATAAATAATATTTGAAATTAATAACGAATTTATTATTATTATTCACTGGTATTCTCTTTCTCTTTCTCTCTCTTTCTCTCACTTTCTAGTTATATTTTTGAATATATTTGTTGAAGAGTCTTAATAGCTAAATCTTCCTCTTGTGGATATTTTTTGTGTTATATGTAAAATCTATCAATCATTTATCTACTATCTATTTATAAATGGAAGGCAAACATAAATATGTAATGTTTACAGAATCTTTTATAGAGTTTTCAAAAATTAGGAGAAACAAACATTTGGTATGATTTTAATAACAAACAGATTTATGAGTGTACACATTACAATGATTCCTAAAACACGTTATATAATGGAAAATACATGGGATTCTGTATTTCACATTTTTATCAGAAAATAAAATAGCAACAAAACTATATAGTTAACTTAGAATAAATGTTAAATGTGTTAAGTGAAATAAGTCAGATAGAGAAAGACAAATACCACATGATTTCACTTACAGGTGGAATCTAAAGAACAAAATAAACAAAACAGAACAAATCTAAAGAACAAAATAAACAAAACAGATTCATAGATAAAAAGAACAAACTGATGGTTAGATGAGAGGGATGCTGGGGCACTGGGTGAAAAAGGTAAAGGAATGAAGAAGTACAAATTGGTAGTTACAAAATAGTCACAAGATGTAATGTACAGTATAGGAAATATAGTCAATATTGTAATAACTATGTGTGGTGCTAGGTAGGTACTATACTAATTGGGGGAATCACTTAGCAAATTGTGCAAATGTGTCTAACCACTATGTTGTATACCTGTTACTAATATAAATTAATATTAAATGTCAACTATAATTGAAAAAATAAAAAATGCTAAATGGGAAGTGAATTGTAAAAATAAAACTCAATTCAGTTAATTTCACATCAACAAATTCAGACAAATTTAATACAGATATACCAAAATTTAAAGAATTAATCAAATAAGTTCTGATGTTGTGGGTACTGAATGCATTTAGAGGACCTGGAGCTTCTGAGTATCAGGATTCTGGCCTTAAAATAGTCACAATATATTATAGTTGTTCAAGTTATTAATTTCACCACCCCCTTACTGTTCCAGTTGGCTAATACTGACTAAAAAACAAAACAAAAAAATAGACAAAAAAAATCTGGGTATCATTTACCAAAATTTATATACTTTTTCATGAATTGGCATAAAAGACTGTTTACACATAAAATAGAAACTTTACAAAGGTGTTCTTTTCCAAAAAAATAAAATATAGCAATCAAAAAGCACATGTGGATTAGCATATGGCATTTACTGATATATTTTAAA
>NW_011888869.1:2328287-2338945 GCF_000151845.1 Pteropus vampyrus
ATTTTAAGGCATTAGTAATCTTTTAAAGCAGTAACTTTTAAAGTTAACATTTTTTTTTGGAAAATTCTAGATAAAACATTTTTTAGGCTTTGCAGCTTCCACTCTCACTGTTGCAACATCTCAGCTCTCCTTTTGCAGTGCAGACACCCAGAGACAATCCCTAAACAAGTGGGTATGGCTATTCCAACAAAACTACTAGAACAATGGGCTGCAACCTGAACTCGGCCTATAGTTTCTCCTTTGTTGACTCCTAGTCAAAGGTTTTCATAATCATCTCTTATTAAATCTAAAAGTAGCAAATGTTTTTTCTAAGGAAGAAAAATCATTCCTATTATTTTGTTTGTTTTGATTTTTTCTTAAACAATTAAACATAAGTTTTCAGCAGTTCTTGAACCTAAAATTTTGATTTGCCTCTTCCTGTGTGCCATTATAGGAAACAATATAAATTGCTGAAATTCCATAGAAAATATAATTCACAAACACAAAAATTAATTTAATCTTCACAACAATGCAGGCCTTCAACTCTGGAAAATGTGCTATGATTTATAAATGGTATTTTAACTATATATATGATGAGAAAGTATTTTGAAGCAATCATAGCTCTAATAAATATGTTTAGTATAAGCCTAAAGAACAAAAGTTTTAAAATGATTGTTTAGGAGCTCATAAGGTAGGACACATTCTTAGCCAGTACATCTGTCTCCATGCTGACTTACCTATTGTGTTGCATTATGCCTAAGAATCCAGCAATAAAGTAAAACATTAAATACACCAGATTTCTTTCCCACATGATATTTTATATCATGTATTTCCACATAATCAATTCCCTGGTGTTGCTGGACAAAACTTATTATCATATTATTTATGTAGTTTTATGATATCATGCATTAGGAGAACAAAAAACATCTACTGTACCATCACAGGTCAAAATGACAGAAAAAATACTCTTTTATGAGCTTTAATAGAATCGATTTTACTTATTTTTAAAAAAAGATTTGATAGGAGAGGGGAATAAACTGAACTTAAAACCAAAGTAGCTGCTATTCTCTCTATAAAGGAAGAGAATCTAATATAAAATTCTCTGTGCATGTACTTGAGGTACATGAAGGTCTCTCTGATAAGAAAACTATTCTTATAATTTGACTTCACTTATATCAAACAGCTTCTAGTAGCCATATAACCACACAGCATTGTATTTATGTCATTTAAAATCTCTGTGATCACTTTTTTATCACCTTGGAAATGATACTTTATACTATCAAGTTTAAAAAAGGACCATTTTTTTAAACAGTCATTTTACGTTAACTGGTGAGCAAATTTAAATGTAATAACACATTTGAGGCATAAATTTAAGCAAAAAATTAAAACATCAAATAAGTTTTGAAAACGTATCTGAATAAGAATATTCTGAAAAATTGGGACATGGAGCGAAAGATTAGAAATCAGGTAGATCAGTCACTGATCTATTAGCATAATGAAAGTTCCATATATTTAACACTTTAGAATTTTAGTTTGGTTATGACTATTAATGAGCAAATATTCTCTCCAGCACAAATAACAAAACAAATAATAAGTATGTTTCTAAGTCAATAAATGACTTTAAAGCTGTTCAATGATTTATTTATATAGCATGTTAAAATAATTTGTCGAATTACTAATTCAGCAATACTTTTTCATAAACAAAGACCAATGATTTTGAGTACTATGAAAGTAAATACCAATACTTAAAATTTTAAATAATGGTCATCTCAGGTTGACTAATTGAGTTTAGTATGAATTCTTCATAGTTATTTCGATGGGCATTTATGGATTCCATATAATTTGAATTATGTGGTGCAAACTGAAACCGTTCTTTTTAATCAGGAGGAAATGAGATGTTATCGCAGCATGGCTTGGCACTCACCATTCCCTCAGTCCCACCCCAGGTGATTTTCACTGGGTGGATTTGGCCTGCTGACTGAATTGGCCAGCCACCTTGTATCCCTAAGATAACTGCATGATTGGGAAGCCATATGGTACAATGCTGTAAGCTATATTAAATTTTGAGTCATATTTTGGCCAGCTTCGTTCTCATAACTGAAATTCAGAATTGTCTCCATGTAAATGTCTATACGTTTGCTGCTTACTGGTGTAATTAAGCTCACTTTTTTTTCCCTCTTACTTTCAAACATTTGCTAATATAAAATTGCGTTAGAGTTTAAGCTTAAACGCACTAGTAGAGAAGAAGGAAACAGAGGAGGGTGACACTTTAGGTTCACCCTGTGCTTACCTTTAAAGAAGCAGTCTTCGTTATGAACAATGGTAATCTTTTGTTTCTTCAGGCAAGCAGCCCTGTGCACTTCACAGTGGTTTTCATAGAATTCTCCATCAGAGCCACACACAGGTTTGTAGTGCCGTTTGCAAAGGTTCATGCAGGCACATTCTGCTTGCCCCGTCTCTCTGCTGATAACACAGTGCCTTCCCAAACCACAGTATTTATTTTCACAAGATCCCAAAGGCCCATCCTGAATGTGAAATCCTGAGGGTAAAGAATAGAATATCGTTTGGATTCATATGCCCAAATAATACCTTCATGTCAAAGTTTCAAATAAAAGAAAATAAGAGAAAATCAGGGTACAGTTGTTGTGCTCAGTGGAAAAGGAACTTAGCAGATGAACTTTTTCATATGTACCCTCAACATTCTTCTCACCTTCCCTCCTCTCCTTGAGCTCTCTTCTCCCTCCCCAATGAGTGGTGTGGTCCTTATGGACAAGGCCTCTAAAGTAAAACTGCCTGAGCTCAAATTCTGGCTCTATCATTTACTAGCTTTATATCCTTTGATATCATTTCTCTGTGCCAAATTGCCCCATCTATAATATGAAGATAATAGCATAGACCATTTCCTAGATTTGTGCAAATTACTACCTTTAATAATCCACAGAAAAAACATCCCTGGCATGTAGTCAATGTTTAATAAATGTCAACTTTTACAATAATAGAATTCTAGATAGAAGAAAGGAAATATATGTATATAAAACAGGAAATAATAGAAGATATGAGTGAAAAATAGTGTTTTGAAAATTCCCAATAGCTGATCCTTCCTTGGTTTGTCCTTTTCCACTTGACGATCACTTATGCCTCTCACGACTGAATTAATAAATCATGGATGGTTTGATTTTCTTGTTACTTGTTCATCCACTGGCATAAGAAAAGTATAGATCGATCCAGCAGTCTTGTACTAAAACCAAACAATTTCAATCTCTATGTTTTTTATAGGTAGCACTGGCTTTTCTCCTTTGAGAACTATATCTTACTAGGAAATAAAAAATGTCAGTAAACTATATATATATATATATATATATATATATATATATATATATGCATACATATATATGCATACATGTATATATAGAGAGAGCTATACATATATATATATTTGTATACACACAGATATAATATGTATATACACATATATAAATGAATCATGTGTATATATATGTTTATCATCAATGATGCCTATATATTGCAAAAAAGAAAGAAAAGATTTGAGAAGTTATAAACTTAAATTACAGGAATTATTTTAGGTAGTATAAAATCATCTCTCTACATAATTGCATTATAGTTATTAAGAATGTGGATTCTGATCCAGAGCTTAAATTACAGCTCCACCAGCTGCAAGCATCAGGACCTTGGGTAGGTCCCTAAGATATCTGTAACTCAGTTTCCTAATCTGTGAAGCAGGAATAATAGTGTCTCCTCATAGGATTATCAAGATGAAAGGGCTTGGCACATATAAAACTCCATTCAAATATTAGTTATGATTATCAGTATTACTTTTTGAAACTAATTTGCAAACATACACAAATGAGAAAGTATTTAAACAATCAATCTTATTTGTTTTTTAAATGAAACCCATGCAGCACTTTTTTCATACATATGTACATTTTCCAAATGAAAGTTAGCAAAATTAAAATTACCAAGAAAACACCAACACCATGAACAGTATAATTTTAAAAGCTAATTTATATGTTTACTAGCAATATAAATTGAAACAAATCTTGCTGAAAACAATTTTAAAATAGTCGTAATTTTTGATACCATATTTCAATTGTTGATAAAACATTCTATAAAAATTTTTAAAAAGTTTAGAATATTATAATGTATTGAATAAAGCTTTTCAATATTTGGAAAATATATTTGATGAAGTAGTTCTTGAAGTTTAGCATGAAATAGGATGGCCTAGAGAAGTTGTTAAAACATAGATTTTATCTCCATTTACTCTAGAGCTTCTGATTCTATAGATCTGAGGAATAGCCCCAAATTGCTATTTTTGTTTACAAGTGATGATGATATCATTGCTTCTGGGAACACACTTTAGGGTCTTTAACTTAATGAAATTTTAATTTATAATTAAAATAAATATGACACAAAGAAAAATAGTAGGTAAACAATTCATAAAGCTCTTAAGTGGAAAAGATGAGAAGTTCAGGATACGATTAAAACCATAAAAATAATGTTAAGTATTAAGAATTAGGAAGAAATAAGAAAAAGATATAGAAAAATTAACATGATTGGTGAGGTGTCTATGACACTGGGCAAGTTTTCCTATTTTTACATTATTGCTTTTTATTACTGTTATTATTATTATTATTTTACACCTACAGCACCTGGTATTCCTATGTGGTATCCCATCCACGTACTAACCAGGCCTGACCCTGCTTAGCTTCTGAGATCAGCCATCGGGCTTGTTCAGGGTGGCATGGCCGTAGACCATTATTGCTTTTTAATGTTCAATGCTATACATTAAAAAAGAAAGTCCAAAATTATGTCAGTTATAACTGACTGATTTTAATTTGGAAAATCTTTTCATCCTTATACTACTACTTATGTCATTGTTGATCTAGTGTTTATAGGGTACAAAACGAGGCTGTTATTTTAACAGAGAATATTGACTCACATAGTTTTATTTTGTGTAATTTTATATCTTATTTCTTTTATTTTTTTTTACTATCTTACTAACAAATAATTTCTTGCTATCAAATAGTTTAAGATTTATCAAGAAAATTTTTAATTTATTTTTTATTATCAAAGAATGAGTTTAATGTTGATCAAGAAAGTCTGCTCATTTTACATTTAATCACAAATTAATCTGGTTAATAAAATCAGTACAATTTTCTTTTCAGGGAGGAATGCTCTACCATAAAATGAGGTCATTTCTAGTATATTTAGGATGGTGAGTATCTTTCCCAGATTCTCTCTTAAATTTTTCCTCTTAACTCTTATACTCCAGTTGGAGATTTGTATTAGGATATTGGCTATTTTGTAGAAGTCAATGAATTATTTTACATTAACTAGAAGCTGTGTGTTGTGTGTAGCTGCCACAGTTTTAAAAAAATTAATTAATTCCTATACAATTCAAAAAGCTCATATTATGTAAATGAATAGCTAAAACATATCCTTTCCAACAGTAATTATCCATGACTAATGCTTAAGTTTCAACTGAGATTAAATCAATTTAATCTGATCTACATGTCAAATATTTCTTTTATGTATATTCAGTCCGATAACACACTAAATGAATTTTAATCAAGAACTTATATCCTTATATCTTCTACTTTGATAAAATAACGTTTGTTTCCACAAGAGGACTATATATTGAACAAGCACATCACTTTACAATTTTTATGTCTTCAGAGCTTTATAAAAATTCCTCTAAAGAAAGATAGAAAACAAAGCATTGAAACATTAAAAAATTAAAGACACCATCATAAAGCAAAAGTAATTTTATGTAATTTTAAAAGATGTTCTTTTCAGATTCTCAATCACGATGAAATTCTCTTCAAGTGATTCATATCATATGCACTTTATCAAATAGGTACTTAAAGTGGATCTAGATAGAAATAAACATTAATAAAATGTAATTATTTTTATGTTCTAGGTGCTATATTAATTGCTATAGGATGGACAAAAAGAGTAGTCATTGACACTTTTTCTAGTGGCTCATGAAGGGCATAAGACAGGATTTGAGAGTGCCCAAGTAGAGAGGCAAAGACTTAGGAGCTTGTTTAGGGAGACAAGGAGATGAATAATATTGGGTAAGACCTAATGGACGATGTATCACATTACAATTGAGATTATGTTTGAGGAATGGGTTAGGAGTTCAGAAAGCTGATATAGGGATAGACAGGGTATAAAACAGACTGATACTAGATTTAAAACAATAACAGCAGAGGGAGACAAGAACCAGATTTTGATGAGCTAATTACCTCTAATGATTAGAGTGGCTATAAACATAGTTGATTTAGAGTGCAAAGCTATCTGAGATGTCCCATAAAAATATACACTAATAAAGAGCAAAGTGTAAATATTATTTAACTTTGATTTGTTAAAGATTTGTTAAAGATTTCTGGTAAAAGAATATGATTATAGTCTTTGCTTTTTCATTCCATATTTGTCTGGCCTAAACCAGGTTGAAATCTCTTTAGGTCTGATAACCAAATAGCAAAATAAGGGGGAACTAATTATTCATCTTTATATTTACTCTTGTTCAAACAATCTTTCTAGTTAAGAATGATTGGCAAAACATAGGTTTTAATAGGAGCTAATATCTGAGACATACATTTAGTAAGCTTTCTCTAGAATGCCTAATATTTAAACTTCACCTGCATTCAACAATCATATAGTAATGATTATCTAATTTAAATATTTTCATAC
The DNA here is from genome assembly GCF_000151845.1 of Pteropus vampyrus. NCBI lineage: Eukaryota > Metazoa > Chordata > Mammalia > Chiroptera > Pteropodidae > Pteropus > Pteropus vampyrus. The sequence continues at coordinate 2,334,981 of NW_011888869.1, forward strand.
TCTAGAAATAGCCCCAGCTATACTAAAGAACAACATTGGGCAACTCTAGTTTTAATCCACTGGAATGTATTTATAGGAGTATTAAAATGGGTGTTTCCAAATAATACACCTAAAATTTCCAAGAGTATTTACTGTATAAGCATTTCCTTCATCTGCAAAAAAATAAGTCTCACATTTATATGGTTACATATTTAGATTTAGAAGTAAGTATAATAATTTGGTGGCATTTAGCTACCCACATATGGGAAAACTGTAAAACTATAGTAAATCCAAAATATAATTTCCTGTTGCACACTATAAACTCTAACAAAACACATTCAATCATGATGAACTTCATGGTAAGTGGAAGTTCAAGTACATTTTCCAATGTTTGCAGAAGATGGAACACAGTATGATCTTTCATGGCCTTTCTGCTACCTCGTGAAGTCAGTCAAAACAAGGCTGCTTTACTGAAAGTATGTCCGGTGTGCCACAACTGAAAGAAAGTGGAACTGCCACACATCTGTAGTTCAGTGAATATGGAGCTTTCTTCCCCATCTTATTTCAGACAATTCATTAGACTTCTGCAAGCACATTCAAGTAATTCTGCTATCAGATTTATTTCTTAAAAAGTAAATATGAAAAAGGCATAAGAAATTTAAAACAACATTATATTTTCTGTTTAATGCAAATAAATTTTTGCCAGTGGAGATGATTTTGATGTCATTTCAAAAAGTTGGAAGATTTGAGATCATTAATTAATATGTCAATGGTTACTTCTTATTTGATGTTTTCAACTGCAGTATGATCATTTTAATGATGACAACAGAACATAGAATGAGCTTAAGATACACTCTCAAAACTCTTTCCAACCTCAGCCTGTGACCTTGACAGGAAAATACAGAAAATACAGAAGATTTGTCCTAATCATTAATTTTATGCTTTCCATGTCCCATCTAGGAGCCAAGGTTTCTCTTTTAACTTAATATCTCCAGCCCACTGAGGACTTGAAGTTGGATTTATGGTTACAGACATTAACAGATAAAAATACTTTCATCATCTGTGTGATTTATTTATTTCATAAAAATGGATTGGGAGCCAAAGAAATCTCACTTGATAATAGTTTCCATTAGTAACTGCAAATGTTTTGACATTATAGATAGGTTAGTGGATTGATTGATAGACAGATGTGACAGATCATAGGTGAATATATCATATTTAACTCTTTTTTTTAGATTACTTTGATTATTAAAAGTAAAATATTTGTTCTAAAATCTTTTAGTTCTGTAAATGTTTTGAGTAATATTTAGAGAAAAAATGCATTTTCTTATTTTTTAGTTAGTTGTTAGTAGCTTAGCTACCATTTAAGAATCAGCTGTCACTCTCCCCTATGAATGATCTTGATTCATATAATAAATAAGAAAATAAATCAATTAGCAGACAGAAAAAAATTACACTTTCTATTCAATGAGATAAAAGACATATGCTAAATCATCTGTGAGGTTTAAAATATGTCAGGCTTTGGAATAAATCCAAAACTTTAAAAATATCTTATTTTTTATTAAAATTTAAAGCAGTAGATAGATTATTCTCAAGTAATGTAGATATTTTCAAATAATGATAAAACATATTAAAACTTAAATAAAAATTTTTAAGTAGAAGTCAGACATTGTACTAGAAGGGCAGATTTGGCTACACAATCTTCAGATTCAATACAATGCTGATTGTTCAATTCAGACCATCATATAGCTAATAGAGAATTGAGGGAGAGATGTTACAACTATGGCAATAACTGACTGTTAGAAGAATATTGGTTTTAGAATATAAAAGTTTTAATTTTAAAATCTACTTCAATAAATTATTTTAATATGCTTTATTTTTTGAAAATTATTTTTCTTTATGAACGTTTTTAATGCCTTCTTTTTAATATTTTAATTAATAAACTTTTTTAGCATTATCATAGCAAAACTGAGCAGAAAGTACAGAGTTCCATAAGCCAGTCACAAAAGGACAAACACAGTATGTACTACTTATGTGAGCTTCCTAGAGTAGTCAAAATCGTATGGGCATAAAGTGGAAAATAGAATGTTTTATCCCAAGAATACTTGCCTTCCTTTTCTTCTTCCCACCAAAGCAGTTGACACAGATGAGTGTTTTGTAGATGTGATGGGATGTAAAAACACAAAATACAATGTCCAAAAAAATATGGCAGTGTGGTTCACCGTAGAGCATCAGTTGTTTACCCTGGTCTTTGCTCTTATTGACTTATCTCTATTCTGTAGCTCTATAAATATTTCAGTTTTGACTCATATCACTCTGTTCATTTTCCACTTTTTTAAAATCCAATTTATTTTTAAGTTGTTCCATGTTTATGACTTCTACATGTTTAGAATTTTCATTTTTCCACAAAATAAAATCAATATTCTTAATTCATTGCTTAACCAAATGAAAGTTTCTTCAGTTAAAACATTATTTATTAATGTTATTGCTTACACGAATGGTTTTCTCAGCCTTCTCAATATTTTGATTCTCGTGTTCTCATCCCTGGCTTTTGATTAGTTTTAAATGATTGATAAACTCTCTATAAGTTATAAAATGAAATAAAACAAAGGAAAACAATACACTCAATATAAAGAGATACTTTATATTTTTATAAATGTTTTTATTTTACATGTTAACCTTCTCTCCACACAGCTTTAGATCATGTGTAATTTGCTTAAATGATAATATCATTTTCTACCTTACATTGTTGGAAGACAAATATGAGTTTGGTGTGAATTTAGAAGTTACTTCATGACCTGGCACCTCATGCCACACACTAACATAGCTTATATCAGAGCTCATTTCCAGGGGTGTCTCTCATTATGTCTTTTAGGCTGCAGGGCCCCAGGATCTCATTGAACAGATATTTCATGGTGTTTATAACTTGGTGCCTGTTCTTGTTTCTTTCCTCTATCATCTCCTTCTTAAATGTAGAGATTATGTTATAGAACTTCTTACATAAAGGTAATCACCTAAATACTGAAAAGTATACTGAGATATATGTCATATGCTTAGGCTCAGAAAGGCCTTATATTCAAGTGATATATTATTAAATCGTACACTTGAAACCTATATAATTTTATCAATCAATGTCATTCCAATAGATTTCAGTTAAAAATTTAATAGGAAAACTGCCTTATATTTTATTAAGAATATGAGATAATTAAAACATAAATATTTTATAACAAAATGTTATATGGGAGATACAAAATTACATAAAATTTTAGAGGAAAAATACATTCGTTATAAGGAAAATTAACAAAAGCTTCCTAATAGAAGTCAGATTTGATCAGAGATTTAAAAAAATGGTTAGGATTTTGACAGATGAAAATTGGTTGGAAAAGGAAAAGCATGGAAGACAGGAGAGCAATATTCCATGTAGCATAAAATTTGACTTTTCTTTTTTATATTAACCTTATAAATGGTTTCAGAGTGATAATTTCTTAATTTAGTAAGGCAATTCTTATCGTTACAATAAAGGAAAGCTAGCAGAACCTGCTGTATCTAGTCTTAAACAGTTTATTTTTCAATAACTTTTTACCATATATATTTTTTTAATTATATAAAATGCAGCATCAATATAGCTATTTTTTTTCTTATGTAATTTGTTCTTTGTGTGGTAGCTCTTAAGTGGAGAAGAATAAGAAAACATCTTTAAACCAAGTTTCCCTTCTAATAATTACTACCACTTGTGTATACTGACTAAAGCATTCTACTGAGCAATTTTTTTCTTAAATCTTTGTAACAGTCCTTGGAAATAAGTGCTATTTGTTTCCTGTTTTACAAACAAAAAAGGAGCTAGCTCAAAATGGTTACTTATGTCCTAGGTCACATAATTGGTAAGTGATGGTGCCAGGCTTCAAATCCATGTCTGTTTGAGTTATTAACCATTACATTTTTTTGCCTGGATTTTGTTTATACTAAGTTTTATCATTCCAGTGGAA
>NW_011888869.1:2339488-2341186 GCF_000151845.1 Pteropus vampyrus
TTAAACACATGAACATTATTTTGCTTCCTGCTTAAGTCTTTCAAAACCACTAAAAAGAAAATATTTTGAAAGATATACATAAGGATGAGAAGAACTGGATTAAAAACAACACAATATTGGAAGTTAGAAAGCACATGGCTAAGTAAGAAGTGACTTAGTGGTCCTAAGGAAGATTAATTCTAACATAATGGTGGATAAAACTGAAAACCTTATATACTGCAAATTAAAGAGAAAAATTTAAAGCTTTACAATAATAATTATAGACTCCAAAATTCCACTTTTAATAATGGGGGGGGGGAAAACTAGACAGAAGGTCGATAATGAAAGAAAAAACTTGTGCAACACTAAAAACTAATTACACACAATAGACATATTCTAAAAACTTTACCCTCAAATGGCAAAATATGCAATTTTTTTTTCAAATGCACATAGAACATTGCCCAGGATAAACTATATATTAAGAGAAGTCTCAATACATTAATAAAATAGAAATGATTGTATCTTTTCCAGCCACAATAAAATAAAACTAGAAATCAATAACAGAATGGACTATTCACATGTAAGTAAAAATTAAACAACAGTTTATTGAACAACCAATGAATCAAAGAATAAATCAAGATGTAAATTAGGTGATACTTTGAGATGAATGAAAATGAAAGCATACATACCAAAATTTGGGGATTCAGAGAGAGAAGATATAGGTATAAATGCCTACATTAAAAAAGAATAAAAATGTCAAATCAATAACCTACCTGTATACTTTAAAGAACTGAAAAAAGAAGAGAAAAATAAACTGAAAGCCAGAATATGGAAGCAAGTAATAAAAATTAGAGCAGAGATAAATGAAATAAGGAATAGAAAAACAATAGAAAATATCAATAAACCAAAGTTGAACCTTTGAAAAGATCAATGCAAAAGAGAAGCATTTAGCTTGATTCACTCATTTAAAAAATAACAATAAAAGGAGAGAGGAAGATAAAATTACTAAATTCAAAAATTAAAGTAATGTTATTACTACCATCTTACTGAAATTAAAAGGATTACTAAACTAACAAGAGATTGAATCAGTAATCAAAGTCCTCCCACAAAAAAAATGCCCAAGGCCAAGTGAATTTGCTGGTTATATATGCTAATTATTTAAGAAAAAAATCCCCAATTTTTCTTGAACTTGTCAAAACTAGAGGAGGAAGAAACACATCCTAACTCATTTTAGGAAACCAGCATGACTTTAACATGAAATCCAGAAAAAGTCATCACAAGAACAGGAAATTACAGACCCATATCCCTTGTGAATATAGATGTAAAAGTCTTTAACAAAATAAAGTAAATCCAATATTAAGAGGATTATACGCCATGACCAAGTGAAATTTACTCCAGGAATACAAGGATTTTTCAACATGAAAATCAATCAATATAATTCACCATTTTAATAGAATAAGGTAAGAGAAAAGATGATCATCTCAATTGATGCAAAAAAAAATTTGATAAAATTCAACATGTTGTCATGATAAAAACACTTAATAAACTAAGAATAGAAGAAAATTTCCTCAACCTGATAAAGGCCATTTATGAAAAACACACTGTTAACTAATGCTGATGACTGAAAGGTATCCCCTAACATCAGAATCAAGCCATGGATGTCCAATTTCACTAGTCTTCAATATTGTACTGGAAGTTCTAGACAGAACAATTGAGGGG
>NW_011888869.1:2341236-2343678 GCF_000151845.1 Pteropus vampyrus
AACTTTTTAAAAAAATCTCATTTGCTCACTAGTAGTTTGGAGTATTGATTGGACTTGGAGTCTTACTGCCTGGATTTGAAAGATGGCTCCATCAGTTACTGGTTGTGTAATTTTGGAAGTTTTGTTGATTTCTTTTTGCTTTACTTTTCCCACTTGTAAAATGAAGATGGTATAGAACTGGTCTCATAAAATTATTATATATTAATGTATGTAAAGCACCTAAACTAATATCTGTCAGATAACAAGTACAACATTAATGTTAACTATTATTAACATCAATATTATAGCTGCTGTTGTTATTGTTATTTTATTTCATTCTAATGAACAACCAAAAAGTAGATAATTTTCAAAGGAGTTGGAGTTACAGTCAAATTTTCAAAGGTATTATAGTTCATGAGCTATTTAATATTCATTGATTGAAACAGTACTTAATAGGATAGGTATTCAGGTTAGCCCACAAACTTTATTTAATCCTCAATGATTCAATAGTATGATATCTTATTGATAATATTTTACAGAAAATAATTATTACGTATAAAATTTCCTTAAACAAATGAGGCCAACCATTTCACTTTGGAGCTCATGACCATATTTCTTCCATTTTAGGAAATTTCCCATCCACATCATAAATTTATCAAGTAATAAAAGTGAGAACGCTTCCAGGTCCTAGTTAATTATTCTATTAGCACAAAAGCTCCTGTTTGGTAGGACATTTTTAAGAGGTTAGTAAAGAGAAGAGTGAGAACATCGGGGTAACAGGGAGAAAAAACTTTGGAGACTAATTATTCCTCTATGTTTTGATTCCAGAGAATATTCATTTCTAATTTGTACTCTTTTCTTGGGTACACAGCATCAATGGTGCAGAAACCCCTGCCTTTCCTGAACAAGGAGTGTAGAACAAGGTCAACCATTCCATCATGTTTTTTCTGAAAAAGGCAATTCTATACTGCTTCGTATTCTATCTGATTATTAAAGACTTTCTTCATAGACTTAAGGAAGTTGGTGGTCACCAAATGCAACTCTGTTATTAAAATTCTGATAGACATCTAAGGCTACAGCCATCTCTTTATTATCAGGAAAAGGAAATTAAAGATTGGGCATGTTGGCAGGACTGTTCATGAAACTTTTCTAGAGAAGATGAGGACATTTTTCATGCTTCTGGGTATCACATTCTGCCTCTTCTTTTGCAGATGGCGTTGTTGCTTCTGACTTTCAATCTTTTTATTCCCCCTACATTAGTTTCTTTATATTCAACTTTTATCCAATTAGGTCCAATTAACAAATTTTCTTATTAGATTTCTCAATAGTCCTAATGGCAACCAATAGGATAAATCTACACATCCTTAATAAAAAATCTTATGAGAAATGTATAGTCTTAAAGACCTTGAACCTTAAGAAAAACAAACAAAACCAAACTAACTTTACCTAACACACAGCTTCCTTTAATAAAATACAGATTATACTTGAAACCAATAATAAAATAAAATTTAAAAGTTTTTTGATAGTTGTTACTTTTAAGTATTGTAGAAATTAAAAAAGCAATAAAGTCTTTTGTACATATATTTTACACATATTTAATATACATAATCCAAGTATGTATACATATATTTTTCTAAATGTATTTCTGGTTTACTGCGGCAAATTAAACACATGAACATTATTTTGCTTCCTGCTTAAGTCCTTCAAAACCACTAAAAAGAAAATATTTTGAAAGATATACATAAGGATGAGAAGAACTGGATTAAAAACAACACAATATTGGAAGTTAGAAAGCACATGGCTAAGTAAGAAGTGACTTAGTGGTCCTAAGGAAGATTAATTCTAACATTATGGTGGATAAAACTGAAAACCTTATATACTGCAAATTAAAGAGAAAAATTTAAAGCTTTACAATAATAATTATAGACTCCAAAATTCCACTTTTAATAATGGGGGGGGGGAAAACTAGACAGAAGGTCGATAATGAAAGAAAAAACTTGTGCAACACTAAAAACTAATTACACACAATAGACATATTCTAAAAACTTTACCCTCAAATGGCAAAATATGCAATTTTTTTTTCAAATGCACATAGAACATTGCCCAGGATAAACTATATATTAAGAGAAGTCTCAATACATTAATAAAATAGAAATGATTGTATCTTTTCCAGCCACAATAAAATAAAACTAGAAATCAATAACAGAATGGACTATTCACATGTAAGTAAAAATTAAACAACAGTTTATTGAACAACCAATGAATCAAAGAATAAATCAAGATGTAAATTAGGTGATACTTTGAGACGAATGAAAATGAAAGCATACATACCAAAATTTGGGGATTCAGAGAGAGAAGATATAGGTATAAATGCCTACATTAAAAAAGAATAAAAATGTCAAATCAATAACCTACCTGTATACTTTAAAGAACTGAAAAAAGAAGAGAAAAATAAACTGAAAG
>NW_011888869.1:2347063-2356019 GCF_000151845.1 Pteropus vampyrus
CTAAAGATCCTACGAAAAAATTTCGAATTAATAAACAAATTCAATAAACTGAAAAATCAGTGTTTTTTTATAAACAAGCTGTAAATAATCCAAAATAAAAACAAAAATTATGAAGACCATTCCATTTACAACAGCATGCAAAATAAAGTATCTATGGATAAAATTAACTGAGAAGGTACAAACCTTTTATACACTGGAAAATGCAACACATAGCTTAAACAAATTTAAAATGACCTATATAAACAGAAAGATATTCTACGCTCATGGATTCGAAGACTAAATTTTGTTGAGATCAAAATATTATCTGAAGTTTTGTTATGGATAGCTATCAGTTGTATTTTACTCTAACTTCTTTTGATGCTGATGAGAAACATGCTTAGGGTATTACAGTTGTTATTTTTAAGGTGTTCTAGTTGTTTTTGTAGTTTTAACATGATTTGGTTAAATATAAATTTGTACTCATTTATTCTGCTCAAGTTTTTTTTAAGATTATTAAAGCAAATGGAACTTTTAAAAAACATTACAAAAAATTATCAAATAGTGTGTTAAGACTATTACTTCCCTCAGTTTCCAGAAGTATTGTAAGTTTTCTGTTGCATTTTCCCTATCATAACCTCTACATTTGCTGGAACTCTTAAAGAAGAATCAATATTCCAAGCCTAGAAAAAATAGAAAATCATTTATTTTGTTGTTGATGTGTTTTGTTTTCAATATATATAACATGATATGGTCTGTACGATGTGGACATGCGACATTTCACAAAGGCCTCAAAAAAAAATGTGCACCCCTTGACTACAACTAATTTAATGAAGGGAAAGGACACCCAACCCAAACTCTGTTGTTTAGACTTTTCTCTGGCTCTAATTTGGGAGTAAAAGTAAGTTTCTGTCTGTGGTCAAGGAATTCTAACACGCAGACTTGGAGAATGTGGACTTGTCATGCTGTACAGAGCATGGATAGCTGTCTGCTGAGGCAGTAGACAGTGGGAAAGAAAATACTATCTGGACACATAATGACTCTATTGATCCTGTTTCCCATCCCCATTTTTGGGTTAAGTATAATTCTACATCATGTCTTTGGGTAGTTTCCTGAGACAAGCTCAATTTTCAATTCTTTTTGTTCTTGTTATTACTTAAACAACTTGAGTTGATTTCCATTCTTGCAAAGACATACATAAAAATAAATAAATAAAAATTATGTCAATGTAACTATGGAGAAAATAATTTTTGTAATTATACTTTAGATATGTGTAACCTTTCTTGAGTTCTACATACCACCAGGAACATAGGATATAAGTGAGGAGAAATGGTTCATGTCTTACTACTTAATATAGATAATGGATGTAGAATTACAGAGCATACACAACAATGCTTGAGGACCAATGGATTACCTTTTAGCCTTTGTGTCTAAGAAATTTTTCTCCAATACATATCACAAAGCCACACATTAATTTCTGCCGATACACTTATGTGATTGCCGAGCCCTGCTTTGTATTGTTTTAAAAATTTATCCGCAAAAGTTCATTAACACATCATAGTAATTTAGGCTCTACTGAAAGTTAAAATTCATTTGTTTTTATCCAATGAAAGCTAACTTTTTTTTTAAACTATAGATGACAAATGTGTTAAAACATTTTAGCATAGATGTCATATAACCATATAAATGTGCGTAAATATATAGAAAATATGTAAATAGACATAAATTCTCATACCAGTATTTTTGCATTTATTTTACTCAAAATTAATTATTAATATAAATATGTGTTTTTCTTGCTTTCATATTGAATTTATTATAAATAGCTAATGATGATTATGGCTGCAAACAAGAATATATTTCAAGCAATTCTTGCAAAAAAGACAGAAAATTATTAATGTGAAAATATTATTTTAGTAATCTTTATAGTGCAGATATGCTGAAGAATTTTTTTAGTTTCTTTCTGAAAGGCTTTTTTTTTTAATCTTCAATTTTTGAGGGATATCTTTGCTAGAAATTAAATTTTAGGTAGACAGTTTAATTAATTATTGAATTTTCATTCATTTATTTTTTATTTAACCTTTTAAAAAGGTCCTATCATAGTCTCATAACCCTTCTTTTTGTTAAGAATTTAGTCATTTTTTTTTTTTTTTTTTAGTGTGCTCTGTAGCTTTTTCCTCTATCACAAATTGGGTGGCTGAACAATACAAATTTATTCACGATTCTGGAAGTTAGAAGTCTGAAATGATCTTATTGGTCAAAAATCAGGCATTGGCAGTACTGTGTTTCTTCTGGAGGTTCTAAGGAAGAATCTGACTTTTTCAGCTTCCTGTATTCCTTGACTTGTATTTCCTTCCTTCACCTTCATCAGCAACATAGTGTTTTCAAACCTCAGCTTCTTCTCTGCTCTCTGTTCTTTTCTGACTCTCACTCTTTTGTCTTTCTATTTCCTTTATAAGGAGAACTTTTTTATTATATTGAGCTCACCTGGATAATCCAGGATTATTTTCCCATATTTATAACCTATACTTAATCACATCTGCAAAGTTTCTTTTGCTATGCAAGATAATATACTCACTGGTTCTGGGGATCAGGATGTGGAGATTTTTAGGGAGCTATGACTCAGTCTATACACGTTTTTTACAAATTTTCTTTTTATACTGATTTTCTTCAATTTGACTTTGATATACCTGGGTATGGCTATTTTTTTTCTCCTGCACTATTTTTATTCAGACTTATTTTACCAAATTTTGACAATCTTAGCAATTATGTCTTCAATTATTTTCCTGTTCCAATTTTTTTTTCCTTCTTAGAGTCCAGTTTACTTATGTAGACTATTATTGTCTCACAGATATCAAATGTTCTGTCTATAGTTATTATTATTCTGTATTCTCTACATGTATTTCAGTTTAGACTATTTTTAAAATCAGTATTCAAGTTCCCTGATTTCTCCTCTGTGTCCTTTTTTTTTTTCCCTGATACCCATGCTAAACTGTTTTTCTAACATTCCATTTGGATTTTTGTTTAATAGTTACCATTCTGTGCTTCAATTCTTCACCTTCTCTCTCATATTTTCTTTTCTGCTATATCTTTTAATATATTTGTCACAGGTTTTTAAAATTCTGTGATAATTCTAACATCTAGGCAATCTGTACATTTGCTTCTATTAATGGTTTCATCTACTGAGGCTATTACATTTTAAAGCTTCTTTTCATATCTCATTGTTTTGAAAAATTAAGGCAAGAGTGAGACAAAGGCACACTGCTTCTCTGTCAGGATGATAATGTGAGGCTCTGTGTCAATAAATCTGTTTTGAGAAGTTCTGGGTGAGGCTACTGCTTTGGTTAGACTGAGTTCAGGATGAATAAGACACATTCCCTTCGCCAGAGCTTGGGATCTTAGTACCAAGAACATTGTCAAAGCCTCCTTTTGATTTACAGCACAGTGCCAACGCTCTAAACCCTGGGAGATTTAGCTCCCAGCTATTTGGTTTACTGAAGAATTCTGTTTGCCATCTACGCCTGCTTCTGGCTTTCTGATATTCAGGTTCTATCTTTCTCGCTCTCTCCTCTGCCCTGATGCCCTGAGCCCACCCTTAGAAGTGCTGTGGGTCCAACATTTCGTGAAAGCCTGAAAAGCCTTGAAAAAATTCCTCTCGACTTTCCTATCCTGCCACTTTCCTATCCTTAGGCTTCAGTGTTTCAGGCTCTGAGAAGATGGAATGTGCTTCCAAGGCATTGTTTTTAATTCCTCTGTTACATTGCCTTGTAACAGTCACGCCTAATGTTTCCCAAAGATCAAAATGTTTACTTGTAAAGAGTTTATCTGAATTATTCTGCCCTCCCCTCAGTGTTTAACAGCCACAGCCTCCTAATTACTAGAGGCCCAGAAGGCCTCAGCTTGATTTCCCTCACTTATCCTGCCGCAGCTTACAGTCAGCTCCAAATGTCTCAGGAAAGTTCTCTCTATCCATTCTTCTGCTCTGTCTTTCACCTTTTGACTACATCTTTGGCTGAAAGTGGAGACTTTGGAAAGAGTTGTCAGGTTGATGAAAACTTGCCTGGAGGCTGGGGCCCTTCAGGATTCCAAACCATCAAGCCAGACAACACTGGGCCAATATTATTATCATTATTATTATTATCATTATCATTATTATTATTATCATTATCATTATTATTATTACTATTACTACTACTACTACTACTACTACTACTACTACTACTACTACTACTGCCACTATTACTGTATTTTAGTTTTGACTTGGTTCTCCTTACTCTATTCTCTGATGAATCCTCCTCCCTCATCCACTCCACTAGGGATAAAAGCAAATCCAGCTCTCTTCTCTCCCAGGAGGGCCTTATCACTTCATGGAGTTTAGTTTACTAAGATTTCTGAATGCATCCTCATAGCCCTGATTAGTTTTTAAAACTGATTTTCTCAGCTACTTTGAATAACAGTAATATTCTTTTGCATTATTTTTCATCTCAGAAGCAGTAGTCTGCAATGTTAGATGTTAAATGTCTACTGAGTAATCCTGAGCTGAAGGCATATCTTCAAAATAAGCTTAGTTATTAATATTTAAGTCATTATATCTATTAGATACTTTAGAAATAATAGTATAAATAAGGTTTAAGAGTCACATAGCAAAACATATTAACATGCATAGTTTTGGGCTAAAGAATCTTACAGCACATTATTCTGCAATATTATTTAAATATATTTTAAGATTTTAAATTTATCTAGTTTGTATCTGTGAATTTTCATATATTATTATGTCCTTACATGGTAATGTAGTTTTATTTTTAAAATAGAATTATGTATATTTTTAGAATAATAGTAGTGGGAAAATAATGACTTTCCTGGAAATGTCTTGACATAATTCTCAACTCAATTATATGGATAGAAGATTTAAATGTATCTACAATCAAATTCAGATTCTTTATTTGGTTGAACTATATAGCCTTCAGGCTATTATATGTTTACTCATTGAAAGTAATACAAATGTGAGCCCCTTGAAAGAACATTACATTTAAAATAATCTCTGAAAAAAGAAAGCTTTACAGAACTATAATAAAACTTGACAAATAACTAAGGGTATTTAAGAGTTGAAAGTGGTGAAATAATGTGTCTTCCCTTTTAATGTAACACCATTCATGTTACTAGCTTTGATCAGACTTTTAGGTATTGTTCTCTTCTCTTCTTTTTGATAGAAAAGACTTTTGACATTTGTCAGACAATCAATAGTTCTCTTTTGACCTTATTGAAAAATATGCCTCAGGGGAACTAAAGATGTAAAATGAGAAAGAGATAAAAATCTCGATAAGGAAAAGAAGGTAGAATATGATGCAGTGATTTTCATGTGATCATTACAGACCAGTTCGAGGTCATTAAAAATAGTTTAACTCATCATATAATAATAAGAAAAAAAATACTGCATAGTGTTTTTAATCAAAGCCATGAGGAATATCTGAAACTTCTAGTTAAGTTTTGTTTTGGATGTCAGAGAGCTACTTAGAAAGTATAAGAAATCATCTCTTTTTTGGATTGAAACAGTCTTAAGCAGGGAAGGGATGCCACCTGGCTTTGAAAATAAACATAGTTAAGACCTTAGGTTCATTTTAAAAATCAACGAATTGATTAAATTTATTTTTTTTAAACAAATATGTAAAGCATTCTTAGGCATGGTACTAAGCTCAGTAATAAAATGATCAGCGTTAATTGATATGTTTTAGTTTCTATCAGGCCAGGTAAGTGGAATATCTCTGTTAACTGCTTCTGAAAATGCCATGGTGTACTCGAGTTTAGCCATTATGGTCATAACTTTAAAAACTTTCATTTTATTAAAAACATAACCATATACAAAAATATGATGGCTTTATAGAGAATTAAGCATACATTAAATTGCATGACCATTTACTATTGGCTTGAGGCAAGGTTCCTTATCTTCAATAATATAAGACACTCAGAAATGATTTAGGTTTTCTGCCTGAAGGCCCTGAAGATAGATGGCTGATCAAAAGATTATTTTAATTCCCTCTCTCTCCTTAAGAATGTATTATCACAGGAAATCTAAGTAGGTCCTTTAAAGTATACTGAAAAAATATGGCCATTTGTTCTCTATATTTAGAAGATTTGTACTCTACTGTATAATGTGTGAGTCTGTGGATTCAATTCTAGTACACAACATCGAGAATAGGACTATAAATCTTTCTGTTAACTTTACAATTACATCATCTAAATTTTGTTAAGATTAGATAACTATAAAATAAAATTTTATAATATAGACCTGCTAACTTATAAGCTATATGTGTCCATCTGAATTTAATTCACAAATTAGTCACATATTTCATACAACTGACATACTTTTTTTAAGTAGATAGGTTAATCTTGCCTTGAAAGAATCAATTAACAATCATTTTGTGTTATTTTAATAAAATTGCACAATTTTCAGCCACCACAGAAATATCAAACACATCTTTTCAAAAATTGGGTAGAAATATTTTAAATTCAAAGGGAACAACAACAAAATTGCTTCACTTTGTGTAACTCGAACACTGTAATTATCCCACAGAGAGGTTTTTTTTTCTTTCCCCCAATGACTTTCAAATGTTTTCTATATAATTGTAAGATATAAAACTTGGTACTGGTAACAGTTTCAAAAACTACATTTAAATTTAAGGTTGGTTTTGCCATATAGAGAAGGTAAATGCTTCTTTTATATTTAAGAAACAGTTACAAAAATTGATTATATATCTACATACAAAAGAAATCCTAGCTAATTTCAGGAAGTAGACTCCTCCATACCACATTATTTGACTTCAAGGCAGTAAAATGTTAAATAGAAATAAAAGAATAACGCTCAAGTAAATAATGTAAATTTAAAAAATCTGTTTAAAATAAATTTTGTACTAAATTAATGTAAAAACCAAAATTAGAATTTTGAAAAATCAATACAAAACAGTACCACTATATAGGAATACTTAGAGGACTTAGAAACTTCACATAAACAAAAAATTTATCTTTATATAATTTAATATTAGTGAAAATCTTGAAATTAATTTAAGTATTTACTGTAACAAATAAAAACTGAAAAACGAAATGCATTAAAAGGGAATCTTCATAAGATATACAAATAGCAGAGGATACACTAGCAACCTGGCTAAAAAGAATTGACCTGTTCTACAGATTCTACATGTGGAGTGCGCAAGAGTCCAGCTTAGGATATTCGGTATCCATAACCCTTAAATCTAGGGGGGCGGATGGGGGGTCATGTGACATGATTCTGATTAATCAAATAAGAGAAATATAAAAAAATTAAAAGTTTTGACCAACAAAATAGACCCTTTTTCCTTACCCTTCCTCATTCTTGAAACACAGAGAGGTGACTGGAAGTACATGAGCATTGAATCTGTAAGAATGAGAATTATGTTCTAAAGATGGCAGAGAAAGAAAGAAAAAGAGTGCAGGGGATTGATGTTATAGTGAAGTTATTGTACCAGTCACCTACTTTGTTATGATTAAGAAATAAAAATAAAATCTCCTATTCATCGAAATTTGTATTGGATTTAGGTTACTAATGGCCAACTGAATAAAGTAGAACTAAGGAAAGAATGATAGCAAAATAGAAATAAATGAACTTCAAAAGTAAATAGAATAGTCTTTTTCTTAAAAGATGTAAACATATAGGTTGTCTACCAAAATATAAGAATGGAAAAAACATAGACAAATAAAATATGTAAAAAGTAATGTATGACACAGAAAATGACTACACCTTTTATAAGAAAATACAAAAGTATATTAGAAATTAAACAAAAATATTTAGAAATGTATGAAAGTCTTATCCGATCACTCCATTTTAAAAATGAAGATATCGATATAAAACTGAAAGCAACAAATGAACAAGACAAATAAAAAAAGCTCATAGACACAGAAAACAGTTTAGTGGTTACTAGAGGAAAAGAGGGAAGAGGGAGGTAAAAAAGGTAAATGGGGTCAAATATATGGTGATGGAAAATTTAAATTTGGGTGGTGAATACACAATTCAATATACATATGATGTATCTAAAATTGTACACTTGAAACCTATATAATTTTATTAACCAATGTCACCCCAATAACTTTAATTTAAAAACAAGAAAAAAGGAGGATATCGATAAATTTTATCGAATAAAATTTAGATATTTTTGTATTTCAAAAAATACAAAAAGAGGAAAAATATGTACAACATTATGTAACAGAAATAATTAGTATCTATAATATATAAATCATTACTGTAGACAAATGATAAAATAATTTAGTGGAAAAAGATGAAATGTGCTGACTAACACTTCATAGAAGAATAAATACAAGTTAATGTGAAAAAAGCTGGCACTCTCTAATAAAAGCTTGCAAAATAATGCAAAATGGATGATTTTTCACTCATTTGGTTGGCTAAAATTTTTAAAGGTCTTAGCATTAAGTTTTGAAGAAAATGTATTTAAAATGGTATGTCTCAAATACTGATGTTTGTTTAGGTTGGTACTGTTTATTACAGTAATGTGGTATGACAGCAAAAATTATATACATAAAGACTAAAACTAAGCAATATTTTCTTTTAATCTATGTTTAGGAAAAAAAGGTGAGCTGCATTAACGTAGGCAGAAGGGTAATTGTCATAGTAAAAAATATCCATGAGAAAAGAACTGGTTACATAAAATGTATCACAAATTTAACAAAATTAACAAAATTAAATTAGATTTTTATAAACTGATGTGTAAAGATATAATGATACCTTTGACTATAAAAGAACAACATTATATTTAAAAAACTGGAAATATGTGGTTGGGATTGAATGAGTGGTTAGCAATTTATTTTTTCAATTTTCAGTTCTGTGATTAAATATAATTCACAAACTGTGCATAAATATTTATTCTATATCATCATACTTTTGAATTAATGCAAATTAAATATTAGACTTTTGCACAAATTTATAGTTTTTTTCATT
>NW_011888869.1:2357564-2370303 GCF_000151845.1 Pteropus vampyrus
TGTTGACTGTCTGTCTCTCAGAGATCATTGTCCTTTGTTGTCTGATTTCCAATGCCCTAAGAAAGTGTTTCATACATTTTGCCTGATTTTTTTTTTTCAAATAGAAAGTTGAATTCTTTCCCTGAGTCTTCATTTTGGCTGGAAGCACAAATCTTGTAATAGAGCTTGAAATTTTATTCTTATAAAACTATTATATATTTTTTTATTTTTTAATAATGATTATTTTTTATTTATTATGCTGACATTAATTAACAAAATCTAATAAGTTTCAAGTGTACAATTCAATCCCTCTACTGGATATTTACCCAAATCTATTATTTTATGCAAGATGACCAGAATGTTTATTATATTATTGTTGGCAAAGACATAACTTTCAAAAAATATATTCATCTCATTGATTCTAAGATACACATTTTCCCACATTTTAACACAGATGTAATAATTTGATTTACAGGAATTTATACTTTATGTTTTTGTAGTACCAAAATAAAGTCTTACAACTAATGGTATTCTACATCAGTTTCCTCAGATGGTTATAACACAGTTTAGGTAAATAATTCTTTACTGAATGTTATCTAGATCTATTCATAACAGAAGTTGTAATAACAATTGATTAAGATAATGGTAACAATGGGAAGAAATTCAGTCAAGATTTTAAATTAATATATCTTAATAATGTCAATGATATCTATTAACAAAAAGTAACATGTTTGTGAGAAATATCACATATTTAGATTGAAGATTTTCTTGGTATATAAATGATGTTGGAGATTTTTTTTTTAAAATAATGATCCTATCCTCCAGAGTTCTCTGCCCTACAATTTATTGGGTGAGAATTGGCTGTCTGAGAAAGCTAATTCAGAGGTGTGCTATTGAATTAGCCTTTAACACAAACAGTAATTCACTAAGTGGTGTCCTGGTTGCCTAGAAGAATGAACTATGCTTTAAATTTACATCAAGGAAGCAGTTTACACAGAAGACCAATTCTGGCTTCTTGTATATTCAGCATTACAAACCTAGTATTTCAAAATATCCCCAGACTCCAAACTAAAAATACATTAAAACACCAAATCAAGCAAAGTTAGACAGATACACATTTATTATCTGTAATGTAATTAAATAAAGATGTTTCAACACTTGAGTGTTCAGTTACTTTATTTGCTTTTTCAGCATTTATTCCTATGCTAAAACAGAAGTAGACAGAATTTTAATATATTTTAAGCAATGAAATATATATAAATATACACATATATTTATATATGTATGTATGCATATATATATATTCACCACAATGTTTGGTCATTATATAGAAACATTTATGCTATATAACTGACTAAAAGTTACTAATTTCTTTCAAATTTCTTAACTATAATACTCCTCTTATGTATATCAATGCTTGTTATTTCTTTCAAGACAGACATGGAAAAAGAAAAAAGACAGAAGTGAACCTTTTGCTAAACAATCTGCTTTCCAAAAAATACAAGCCTTATATGGCTTTGAAATAGTAAGAAGATCCTGAGAAGACAGTTTAAAGCAAAAATATTTTATAAGGTTCAGTTACGAATGGAAAAGCTAAGTTATCAGTCCAAGACTGGAAAGTCATGAACTACAGTGAAAATAAATCAGGGAATACCGTGAGTTCTTTTTTAAGTGAATATGAAAACTTTTAAATTTAAATTATTGTTACACGTGTATATCTCATTAAATATAATCACTTGTTGAAGTTTCCTCATGTACTCTTGACATATATGCTTTTAATTTGTTTCATTTTGTTCTTTATTTTGAAAAGGAAAGTGAACTTGAAGAGATAAAGTTGGTTAAAATAGATTTTAAAATTTAAAATGATATCATTGCATACTTACTAACAACTAGCAATCGTGGCCTCAGAGAGGTAATAAGCAAATAAATAATGTATTAAATACTTCACTTTACTCTGAAAGGAAATAAAATGTATTTAAAAATACATATATATTGAATTCTGAAGATCGTCCTCTCTTTATTGAATAGACACCATTTCACATTAAATTGAAATTCTCTTAACTTTGGAAACTCTCTTTTCATTCCCCAAACTGACCATTAGCAAAAGATTTCTCCATAGAACAGAATAATATCATCTCCAAAGTTGAAATGTGGTGGCAATTTAGCTTTATTAAAATTGTAAAAACCAGATAGTACCTGAATTTTAATAAAAAAGATGTCTTTACTACCAACTTCAATTAACAATTGTATCATTATTATCTTTATTACATGACCTAATTCCACCATAATAATTGTTAAAATTCATAAAACAGACATTGCAATTATGTAATTTTCTCAGTTGCTCAAATTAGGTGAACTTATGTAATTTTAAACAAATTAATTCTCTAACAACTAGGTCAAAGGTTAGCACTTTACTTACGCTAAATACAGTAATATGTGTTGACTGTTGTTATAATATGTTAATGTTACATGTTGTATATGTAATGCAATAGAATTTTTTATAAAAACTGAATTCCAAACATTCACAGAAAAAGTCAATATTAGTAAAATCTAATAAATTATTTGTGTCCCCTACTCTCGAATTTAAAAACTTCTATAATACTATGTAAAAGAAAGTTACTATGTAAAAGAATAAAATTTGGTGATTTATATAAACATTTCTAAATACACGGTAAGCTCCATGACAATAGAACCCCACTTGCTTTTAAAAATACATTGTCTCAGAATCTAGCATTGTCCTCAATGTATAATGATTTTTTTATATAAATTAGACATTTTTTTCTGCTTGCTATTATAGCCAAGGCTGTTTCCTTCTTGAGATCTAATAAATTTATTTTCTTCTACGGTAACCTTCCATAGAAGAAACACTCCAATTTGTACTTTCTTATGAACTTAGGAATAATTGCCCATACTGCCTATTTAAAAATGGAATTATAGGCATTGTAGAATAGCGTCTTTTATTATTACCTTTACTGTTAAATGTGTCATTTAATTTTCATAACTTGATGCTCTGTTCTTTTAGTTCCTCTAAGTCAGGCATCATGAATTAAGTTTGATTTTGTCACTGAGACAGCTTATTAACTTAGCCCTTAATACTCTTTAAACCACTATTATTTAGATAATCACAAGTGCAATTTCAGGCATGTCCATAGAACTTTTATTTCTCAAGGCACTTGAGCACATTCATTTTCCAGTTGAGGAAAATTGATGTAAAATTTTTATATGCTAGATTTGTAATTTTTGATATCGGAATCCATTTTCCCTTTCATCTAGCTTCCTATTATTATAATTATGGGTAGACATTCCTTTAGAAGCTGAATCATACCAATAATAGTAATACATATTTTTATAAGTATATATGTAATTAATAAGCATTGGTTGATTACTGTTTACAAATAATTATTTGAAATACTGTTTGAAGATATGTAAATTTTACTATCAAAAACATTTAGAACCCAGTGAAAGAACATTTTAATTAACAAAGAAATTTCAAGGGAGGAAATAAGGTGTGTGTGTGTGTGTGTGTGTGTGTGTGTGTGTACACAATATTTCTAGTGATAGGTATTACCACAGAGGTAGCACAGGCTTTGGGATTATGTTTAAATTTCCGCTATGCCACTTGCTAGTTGCATTACATTTAGCTCCAATTTACTACTAGCGGAGAGGGAATATAATAACTATCTCACAAATTTGCTGTAGTTTAAATGAAATTAAGTAAAATGTTATGCAGAACATCTGAAGACCACAATAATGATTGTTTTGTTTCCTTGTACGTTCTTGTAAATGGAGACCAAATAATTGTAAAATAGAAAGTCTCCCTTTGTTCTAGCAAGTTCATATAGTCACCCTAAAGACAGAAAAATGTTCATTAAAATGATATATTTTTAAGTACTCCATGTATTATATATGCTTACAAGAAGAGTATTTTTAAGAGGTTGATTTTGAATTCAAAGAAGATAAAATAAAACAAAGCAAGCACAACTAGTCTCATGTGCCATTATTTATCAGATATAATGCTTGCTGAAACTAAAATACTGAAGTCACTTTGATTCCTCCTTAGATAATTTAATTGCCTTTTAACAAATTTCCAATTTAAAAAAACTGAAATATTATATTAAAGAAACAAAACACTCATATAAAGAAAATCATAACATAAAATATGGGATTTCTTTAAATCATATGCTTTTTGTTTCTACCATCTGAACTTTTGTGAGAGATTTATGCAATTTAGTAGAAAGAGTTCCTAAAATTCACTTTTTCACAAAAGTTTACCCAGCTGTTATTGTTTTCAACATAATTGCATACTTATTATTATCAGTATAATCAATGAATCGCCTTGACTAAGTATTAATATAATACTGCTATGTTTAGCAAATACAAAAGGCAATTTTTCCTACTCATGCTTGACACATATCTAATTGTAAAATATACTGAGCTGCGATTTTAATAATTTCTGAACCTATTAAAAGACTTTGGAAATTGGTTGTAATAGTGATCTTATGAGAGCACTTGCATTTAATAATATATCTCCATGAATTCTAAATTATGCATAGATTTGTATTACTGGGACAAAGAATTTCAGGAAAGATAATAAAGAATAATTTTTAAGTAATATACTTTTTTCTCTAGTTTTATTTAAACTTTATAAATGTTAAATAATAACTACTCACACTTGCAATGATTTAGGTCTCTATTGCATTGAATTGTGACCCTGAAATATAATGGGTATTAAATAAAGACACTGCATTGAAGGTAGTTTTTATTGCAATCTGAAGAATATGTCTGAGAGTATGTTCTGGTTTAGCAGCCTTCTGACTGAGGCGGAAAATTTCAAGTGAGATTTCACCTCTAGCAGAAAATGACATCTTCACACTTCAGCTCAGTGATATTGGTTTTTGATTATTTAATTAACAACCAATTTATCAAATTCTCTATTAGATTCTATAGAGATTTGCAGCAACTCCTTAAACATGGTTTACAAATTACACGTAGACTATTATGGCTTTCCTTTCAAAATCACATAATACAGTGAAGGCACATTATGTTGAAATAAAGAATACAGTTTTAGCTAAAATTCTAGGGAGTAGTTATTTATTATTTACTTCAATAAATCTCAGGCTCTAGCATGTAGTAAAGTGGGAGACTCAGTAATATCAAAGGTTAACTATTTTAAAGACCCCCTATGGTTTTTCTTTTTCTGTTACCGTAAAGAATCATCTATGGGATTTTTGGTCAATTTATTGTGCTCTTCTGTGAAAAACAGGTAATATTTAATTTATAATGTTTGCTTCATTCTTAATCCATAAATATTAATAACTTCCTGTGTTTGCCTTCTAGGAAGCAGCATGATAGTAACAGAAATTTCTGAAACATGATTTTTGGCTTCTAGTTAAGTTACATTTTGGAATAAAATACTTCCCAATTTTATACCCATATGGTCAAAATTCCTCAGAAAGTATTTTTTTCTGAGCTCCTAAAAAATATAATAATTTCTTTTTAATAAATAAGAGCCTTTTTAATTGCTGGTTCATCAATGAAGTATTACATTGCTTCATTTTTTTCTATAGCAAGATAATGCTTATCTAATTAATAAGAAAGCTTTCAGAGTTGATGTAAAATTCTTAGGATATTCCCTAAAGCATTGTTATATGTAAAGGAGAACTTATCAGCAAGCATACAAAAATTGTTTTGAATATTTTTTCTAAAACACATTTATTGATGTGAATGCTGAAATTTTTATTATACCTCAATCTTGCATATCTCTAATGGGCCCATTCTGCCTTAACTTCCACTGAACATTCATGATCCCTTTTAAAATTATATTCAGAATTGCAGATACATTACTACCTGTTAGATACTTTTTTAAGTGTTCCAAATTCACAGGACCAGAGAAGAGGTCTACCTTTACATATTTTAGGGATTTAGATCATCTAGCAAACTGATTTTATCCCAAGGGAGGCTCAAAGAGTTTTGGTAACTTCAGCTTGCACTATAAATGCAATTTTTGTCTGGACTAGAGAGAGAGAGAGTGAATATTAATTGGTATCTCTCATATTTTACTTTTGATGTAATTTTCATTTAATTATTATTTTTTAAACAAACTATGTGGTAGCTCAGAATCTCTAGGAAGACTAGATGGGATTTGTCTTGAGACGTGAATTTGCTATACCCAGTATAAATAAATCTGGAAGGAATGTGACCTACATATCCTCTGTGGAGGCCTTTTTTTTTTTTTTTTTTTTTTGCTTCCTGTTCTCCTCGGAAAAAATATTTAAATGACTCAGAAAGTGATAATTCAAAACTTATTTAATACTGAACAGAGCACTCTTCAGGCAATTGTTGATGCAGCACTGAGCTGAGATATTATAGGGTGAAAAATGATGAGGATTGTAGTTTTCTACTGGTAAGTATATTTAGAAATTCAACTTAGATGCCTTGAAAATAATGTTTCTCTTTTCATCAATGATCAGCAGACTATTGAAAATCTACCATCCTTTATAAAGTTTCCATATACTAGTTTATTGATTAAGGCAGTGTTTTAGATTAAGTAGGTGCTATGCGAAACACCTGAAACTTAATATATTTTAGTATAAGTGTAAGTGTGTATGTAAATTTCTTATTGTGTGTGTGTGTGTGTATGTCAAAGTTATCGCCAAAGAGATAACTGAACTGCAATAAAATCTTGAGGTAGGAACTATGGAGTTATAGCAAAAAATCATATGTATTTTCTCTAATTCATATTAATCAGATAAATGGGATTGAGAAAGCCTAAATTTTAGTTAATACAGATATTTGCCTTACAGCTCTACAATTTGGGAACATCTATTCTGATTTTGTTAACCTCCAGCTGTCCATTTTAGGCTTCACGAAATCCTCACTTTGTACAACTAAGTATAAAAGAAACACTAAATAAATTACTCAGGAAATCGTCTTTAAAGACATTTTCATAAGCACTTAAAGAAATATATAAAAAGAACTAGTTATTAGCGAATTGTGTTCCTCCCAAAAATTAATGTCAAAGTCCTAACCCCCAATACATTGAATGTGACCTTATTTGGACATAGGATTTTTACACAGGTGATTATGTCAAAATGAGGTCATTAGGTGGACCCTACTGATTTATATGACTGGTGCTCTCATAAGAAAAGGAAATTTGGATACAATAATGGATAATGGGAAAACAATGTGAAGACATAAGAAGATGACTATCCATAAGCCAGATCTTGAACTTCATGCTTCCAGTACTATGAAAAAATAAACATCAGTTGTTTAAGCCACCTAGTCTACAATACTTTGCTATGGCATATAATCCTAATTAATTATTAATTAGGATTCTTATCTTGGGGTATCTTCTTTTTGGATACATCTATTCCATCTTTATAAAATAATGCTTCAGCTAATGCAAATTAATGATGAACTTGTTGACATGCAAAGGAATCCATATCATTCAGTGGAAATATTTAATACAAGATGGACTTAGTCACAACTACCTTGGCTACAACAAACCTGTTAAACCTCTCTACATAAAAATAATACGACTGACTCATTTTCTATTCTTCTCCTGCTTTTTCCTCTGTATACTAAAAATTGTTCTCTGAATATCATGATTACGTCATTAAAATCTAATAAAACAGTATGTTCTAGTAGTCCCTCTTTTGACTTACATCTAAATGATTTGATATAATTATTGGATTAATTTCAAAAAATATATTATTTTATACACATACACATTTGTATTTCAATTTTCAAGTTTCTAAACTCTTCTGCAAGTGACACAGAAAAGCTATTTTAAAACTTAAGCTGTTGCTTAATCATTTCACAATTTTATTTTTATAAATAACAGTTTTACATAAAATTGACTAATAATTTGCAATTTATATTTCACACAAAAATTGTCTTATACAATGTTATAGCATTACTCAAATATAGGAATTTGAAGTAAAGTATTTAGCTTTAATTTAGTTTAGCTTAGATAGTCATGTAATTACATTCACCTTAAAATTTTCTTGGCTAGAGTCACAGCTATTAAAGAGGGTTTGACACACACCTGTTACATGCTGCTGAGAAGCTCCAAGTTATAAAATTTTGAATCATATTGAAGGTTTATTGAGCTAGATACAAAACAAGTAGCCTGGCTCCATATACCCTCAACAAAATCAATACTTGCCTCAACAACAACAAAAAAATTAACAACAAAAAGTAAACCAAACAGAAAAAGAGAAAGAAAGGAAGGAAAGAAAAAAGTTAAAAAAAGAATTAGAGATAGAAAAAAAAAAGAGTTCTTCAGAAGAGGAAAGATAAAAAGATGGCCCTAGATCTAAGGGAGATAAATGTTCGATTACATAAAGTAAGTTTGTAAGTTGATTTTTTAATTATTAAATTTATTAGGGGTGGCATTGGCTAATTAAAATATTTAGGTTTCAAGTGTACCATTCAATAGTATATCACCTGTAAATTGCATTGTGTATTCATCACTCAAAGTCAAATTTCCTTTTGTCACCATATCTTTGATCTCCTATACCGTTATCTACCTGCCCCCCACCTTTCATTTCCCGATGGTAACCACTAAACTACTGTCTGTGTCTATGGCTTTTTGTTTGCTTGTCTTGTTCATTTGTTGCTTGAAGTTTTATACCCACACATGAGTGAAATTATATGGTTCTCAACTTTTTCTGTCTGACTTGTTTTGCTTAGAATGATTATCTCAAGATCCATCCATGTTATCACAAATGGCAATATTTCATCTTTTCTTATGACTGAGTGATAGTCTATTTTCTTTATTCAATCATCTATCAAAGGACATTTCAATTGTTTCCATGTCTTGGCAACCGTGAATAATGCTGCGATGAACATCAGGATGCATATATCTTTACAGATAAATATTTCTAATTTTAGGGAGTAGGTATTGAGAAGAGGGATTGCTGGGTCATAGGGAAATTCTACTCAATTTTTTATGGAACCTCCATACTATTTTCCATAGTGGCCGTACCAATTTTCACAAGGAATACTTATACACTGCTGGTGGGAATGTAAAGTGATTTATTAAATGAAGTAAAGATATAATAGACAAACAAAATATAAAGATATAACAAATGGATAAAAAACATGCTCAAACTAAGTTAAATTTTCTTTTTAAAATGATTAATTATTGGAAGTAGTTGTTTCAAAGAGCCTCCTGATTTGTGACTATTTAAAAAAAAAAAGTTAAGTTTTAAAGAAATATCTTCTTTCAGACAAATTTTAGTAAAGAAAATATTTTATGCTGAAAATAAGAAATTTCACCAAGAGTTTGCCTTTAAAATCTTCTGTGCTTGTGGATTTTTAAAGAAGAAAATAAATGCTTCTTTCTTTGTTGTTGTTTGTTTGCTTTAAATATATTGTTGTTGTTAAGAATAAGAGTTAGTTGTATTTAGACTTTTAAAATACCTTGATTCCTCTCCTATTAATTGCGCAGCTATGATAATTATTTTATTACCCTGCACAAGAGTTTTCTTATCTGTAAAACGTATTGTTCTTAAAGTTAAATGATATTATACAAGCAAAGTTCAAAGTTCATTGAAAATGTTAGGGAAAAAATGGTTGAAGAAGAAATATACCTTTATTATTAGTTAAGCGACTGAGTAATATCAAACACAAGTATAAAATGAAAACACAATCTTTTTGAAAAAGTGCCATTTTTACTGTTGAAATGAGTGATATAATCTAAGCAATACTTCCCAACACGTATTATGAGGCCCAAATTAACCTGATGCCAAACCTAGTAAGAATAACACAAAAGAAGAAAACTACAAACCAATACCTCTGATGAATGCTGATGCATAAATCCTAAACGAAATACTAGTAAACTGAATACAACAATATATTAAAAAGATTATACATCACAATCAAGTGGGTTCATTCCAGGCGACCAAAGATGGATTTAATGTATGCAAATCAGTCAATGTAATACACAACATAAACAAAGCAAGGGATAAAAATGATATGATAGTATCAAGAGATGCATAAAAAGCGTTTGACAAGATACAGCATCTATTTATGATCAAAATACTTAATAACATGGGTATAGTAGAAAGTACCTCAACATAACAAAGGCCATATACATCAAACCCTCAGCAAATATTATACTTAATGGTGAAAAACTGAAAACTTTCCCTCTAAAATCAGGAACAAAATATAATCTATAAAGGAGATTAAAAATCACATGTAGCACAAAAGGAGTGTATTCATAAATCATATTATTTCATATATACAGTATTATATATTATCTATATGGAAAAATATAAAAGAAAACATGTGATTTTTCTCATAGCAGAAACTTAGAACAGAAATCCCTCCACTGAATACTTAAACTAGCACTTTGAGAAGAAGATATTACAAATAAATAGGTAATCTGGGGTTTACAAGGGACCTCAGAGACATTCTAAGACAATCATTCATTTGATATTTTAATCTCCTCGAAGACATTTTAGCCAAGCAATCATTCCATCTATGTTTGCATAGATGTTCACAACACCTGTTGTGACAAGCGATACTGCATATTGCCTGCTAATCTATCTCTAGCATACCTGTTATCCAAACTTAATACTAATATTTGGTTCATATAGAGTAAAATATATTCACTTTAGCCTCTAGTTATTAACCCTTTGGATATTATAAGAGAGGAAAAGTCACTTTTGTCATAACAGACTTCGAATAAGCAAAGATTATTATTATGCCTCCCACCAACACCCACAACACACACAATGTAAACACACACTCACACATACACACACAATTTTCTTCAAGAGAAATGTCTAAGGACTAGAAAGTTGTGAGTTGGCTTTGAAGCTTTTTACCACATTGACATCTTTTGTATGAGTTCCAAGGGAAGGGACTTCGTTTTTTGAAAGTATAGGTCTAACTATATGTGAAAAAAGTACTCCATATTGAGTATTAGTAGAGAATGCAATCAGTTCATCTACTCTGTCATGTGATTTATTATGTATGGACAAGTAAGTTTAAATCATATATTTTCTGCTATTTTATTGTTTTGTTTTTCTATATTTTTCAAATTGTTTTGTCTGCCCTGGCATTGGAACTAACATTATTTATCTGGTTACACTAACACTACTTTGCCAAGTTGTTGATGTTTCAGCTTCCAAAATTTCTCTAGTTTATTTTCTGTTAGAATTTTTATGCTATACAGAAATGTCAGGAACATTTTCTCTGTAATCTAAAAAGATACAATAACACAGTTACAAATGTATAGATATACTTCATGTGGCTTTTATTTTGAAATGAATGCATTTAAAAGAAAGTATATTAATGTATTTGGGCTATATTTATTAATGGGAGAGGTGGGTTAAAACCACAGATATAGGGAAAATATAATTAAATATCACACTTCTTTCGAGAAACTCAGCCTCTAATAGATGAAAAAATAACCATACAAAGAGGACATATTTCAAAACAGCAAAATAACAAATAGTTGGAGACATGAAAAGGAACAACATGACATGGGGGTACTGTTGATAAAGATGCTGGTGAGGTGGAACAAGCAGTAAACATTTGAGAAAATGATCAATACATCATATGAAAATCATCTTTCTAATATCAAACCTTACCTTAGAGCAGTGGTGAGTCAACCAATTGGAAAGTAGAGGGAAATGATAATAATAAAGATTAGATTTATTGTCTGTAGGGTAGTATATTTGAAGAGGAAAAGAATAGGACCAAAATAATAACTCACCATTCCAAAAGAAACAAACAGACAAACAATAA
Organism: Pteropus vampyrus; assembly: GCF_000151845.1. Classification (NCBI taxonomy): domain Eukaryota; kingdom Metazoa; phylum Chordata; class Mammalia; order Chiroptera; family Pteropodidae; genus Pteropus; species Pteropus vampyrus. The sequence continues at coordinate 2,369,304 of NW_011888869.1, forward strand.
AGGAATAACCAACACTACTTGGTTGTAATTTTCAGCATTTGGGGAAAGGTAAAAATGAAAGTTAAGACTTTTAAGTGAGGACAGAAATCAGTCTATAGAATCATGTAAAAGAATTAGTAAGAGCAGAATTTGTTAGGGAGCACATAGAGATCAAAATATCAATTTAGGTATTTTGTTTTGGAAGGAATCAAGTTATTATACTTTCCACTGAGTAGGAAGTTAGGCTCAAGGGAGAAAAATGCAGTGGTAAAAAAATATTTCTCAAAATCTAAAATAACCCTTTCCTCTATTTCATCCAAGCTAAAATACAATGAATTGACACACCCTTATTTCCAGTACAACTAAGAATGATAACATCTGCTAATACAGATGTATTACAGCATGCTATAGAGAAACAGGAGTGAGAACTTAGTGTTAGGATGAGTAAGGGCTTTTTTCGGAGAAATTGATTCATGAGACCGAACTTTAAAAAAAAAAAAAAATAGAAAAAGTAGCAGGTGATGATAATAAAGAAAAGAAAAGAAGGAGGACCAGAGGAGATAAAGGATATGGTATGTATTTGAAAAACGCAATCAGTTTACTATTCCTGTAGTGTAGGTTTCAATGCAGAGCATGAGTTTATGAGCTGAAGAGACTGGTAGCAGCACACTTGTGTTCTGGGCTATAAAATTTGAACTGGATTTGATGAGAATTCAGAGAAATTATGTGATTTAAAAAAATTAAGAGTAGTTGCATTAATGTAGAGGATGTTTTTAATGGAGAAAAAGTGAAATAAAAGACTGTTTTCTACTACTAAAATAGTCCAGATGGAGATATTGAAGGCCTGAAGCCTGGTAGTAAGAATTAAAAAAATAAGAATAGATTTTTAAAACTCCGAGGATTTACAATCACAGAACTTATTCTATATGTTTAGCAAGTTTATTTTTACTATATCAGTAACAATATTTTCTAGGATTGTAAGATTTTCTAGATTTGCAAGATGGAAAAATCTTAATTGATT
>NW_011888869.1:2373058-2379742 GCF_000151845.1 Pteropus vampyrus
GGAACCATTTGCTCAATTGTCTTATTTTTTCTATTACTTAGGTAAAGTTATGTTTCATGAGAGTTTTAGTGGTCCAGATGTAACCATGGCAAAGAAAGTTGATTTCGGCATATTTAAATAGTGTCAAATGAAGCTGTGATGTCTGTAAAGATATTACTGGGCTCTATGATAGACCTTATTCTGTTAAATATTTTGACAACATGTGTAAGAGAAACTAAAAGTAACATACATTTAATTTACAAATAATACAAAATTAAGAGGAATAGTTAATACATGGAAAAAGTATTTTAAAATATTGGATATTGAAATCAACAAAATTGTGCTTCAGTTTCTTCACTAACAATGATGAATTCTTCACTAGCAATATAAGTAATACTGTATATTATATTTATATGTAATCTATAAGGTTATACTGAAGATTAGATGAGTTTATGTGGAAAGCTCATTAGTTTTATGTCTATTACAGAGCAATTATTAAAAATGTTCAAAAAGAGTGTTCAAAAATAATTCAGTAATATGCAAAATACTTGATTTGTAGAGAAGTTAGACCACTGAAGACAGAGCCTCCACTTCTGATGACAAGAGTGGGGGTGGAGATCTTAACTGTGTAATTCGTATTCAGACCTAATTTCTACCACTGAACAATCAGATAAAGGCAGGGGCCATATTGAAGTCACCTGATTACTTCTATGCATTTCATCTTTACCCACATTCAACTCAACTGGAAAATCTCAGATATTCTCCTTTGGAATAAAGATGGGAGAATATGGGAAAAAGAGGCATTGCTATATCTTGCTTTGTTCAATACATCCAATTATAAAGGCTTCTATTTGATGGTCTTTGTATTAAGAGATGATTAATTCAAAATATGCATAAAGGCTGATAAAGGAAGAACGAGATAAACTGTTTCAAAATATCAAAACTTCCTGATGCAGGACCCAGGCAAAAAGAGTTTTTTAATGTTTATCAGGTGATTTAATAGTGCGGTTAGGTTTGAGAAATTTGCATGAGTCAAGTTAAGCCCAAGGGATCTATTAAAAAAAAGAAGAATGTCTTCTGTATCTGAGAATTATAAATTCATCCAAGACTAAGTTTCTATGATTCTACCTTTATTGCTATCCAAATAACCAATTTTCCCTGGAAATGGACACCATCTTTTCTATTTTCCATGGTGACTATTATGGCTATTTCATTTTATTCATTCAGAGAAAGGCATTTAAAAACTCATAAAGTTATCAAGTCCCAATCATAAATGAACCCATCATTTCTTTATCATGGGCCACAACTCACCAAACTGGAATTAAGCTGGCCAGAAATTTCCACTAATATAAAATTCTTTAATATCCCAGTTAGGGACTGAGAATCGGTAATGTTTACATATCCATTTACATCACCATAGGAATTACCATATAAAATTTGTAAGTTATTTTGATGTTATCATAACAATGCAGAATCCATTTATTGCTCATGTTATTATCCTGCCAGTATAAAATAAAACTAATAGTATTGGTCTTTCCACTTTTATTTAAAATATAGACAGCCAAAGTCAACCTATTGAGCATGTTTATTGTAGTTTGTATACGACAGCCATTGAAAATAATGGCTATTAAGAGTTCTTATTAACAATATATGAATCATGATAAACTTTCTAGATATAATTTATATTATATATGCTTCATTTAAGTACATTCGAGTATAAAATATTCAAATGTATATGCATATACTTTATCTTGCTTATTATAAAATGCTAATGTTTTATTAAGTGTTAAAATAACCCTCAATAAACCCTCATCCTGCTGGTGGGACAGCAAGTTGGTATAGCCACTATGGAAAACAGTATGGAGGTGCCTCAAAAAACTAAGAATAGATCTACCACATGACCCAGCAACCTCTCTACTGGGTATTCATCCCAAAGACTTGAAAACTCATATCCAAAATGACATTTGCACACCAATGTTCATAGCAGCATTATTCACAGTTGCCAGGACTTGGAAGCAACCGAAGTATTCTATGATAGATGATTAGATAAAGAAGCTGTGGTACATATATACAATGAAATATTACTCAGCCATAAGAAGAGATGAAATATTGCCATTTGCAACAACATGGATGGACCTCAAGCTAATCATGCTAAGCGAAGTAAGCCAGACAGAAAAACTCGAAATCATATAATATCACTTATATTTGGGCTATAAACCTAAAAGCAACAAATGATCAGGACAAACAAACAGACTCATGGACATGGATTGTAGAGTAGTGGTTACCAGAGGGTAGGAGGTGGTGGAGAAGGGGGTAAATAGATGGGTAAAGGGGGTCAAATATAGGGGGGTAGAAGGAGGGTGAAGTGGGTAAAGGGTATCAAATATATGGTAGTTGAAGGAAACTGGACTTTGGGTGGTAAACACAATAGAATATACAGATGTCAAATGATAATGTACACCTGAAAATTATATAATTGTATTAACAAATGTCACCCCAATAAACTTAATAAAAAAAAACCCTCAATAAAAAAAATTTTACTGAACATTTATGGCTATTTTGAGACACTTATTCTTTTGTCTAAATAATCCAGTAAATTGATCGATATGCTTTATTTTCATGAAAGATTATGTATCACTTATAATGTTTTATTTATTATTCACAGTCTAAGAACAGTTTCCAATTTCACATTTGCCTCTTCCTTTCTTCCTTCCCTTCCCTTCCCTCTCTGTCTCTTTCTTTGCATTTAAAGTAATCTACAGATGTTACGAACATCGCCCCTAAATATCTCCTAAGAATAAGGATGATCTTCTATATAACATAGCATTCTTGTAACACTAAATACAATTGATATTATGTACTACATGGACTATACTTAAGTTTTTATCTTATGATTCCATTTTATCTGATTTTATTTTTTGTCTAGGATCTAACCAAGCTTCATACCTTGCATTTGGCTGTATGATTCCTTAGTTTCTTTTCCTCATGACTAGCACCCCTGTCTTTTAGTGTGTGTTTTGAAGAATATATGACACTTGGCATTTAGAATATTTTACATTCTAGATTTGCCTATTGTTTTCTAATAATTAAATTTCAGTTAATTACTTTTTTGGACAAGATTTCTATGCAGGTGATATTGTATATTTATTGCCTCATATTAGAAGATACAAAACATTAAGTTGTTTCATTACTGAGGATTCCATTTTATCACTTAAATGGTGACTGAAAAATCTTTTCATTGAATAGGTATATTATTTTTCTTTTGAAATAAAAAAGGTAATCTATATTGTAATATTGTGTATGAATATCCTGATGTCCAACAAATTTTCAGATTATAAATTATATTGATCTATTTAGTGGTAAATTAAATAATGGGTGAATTATTCATTCCTTCTTGTGGGATCTGAACATGGCTATGTAGCTTGCTTTAGTCCATGAGACGTCAGTGGATGTGATGAAAACGGATGCTTGAAATGTCCTTACCCAACTGTACTTATATTTTTTCACTCCTGCCTTTCACCATGAGAAGAATGTGAAACACATGGGATAGATCTGAACCTAATCTGCAGCCTGAGGTAAATATACATGAGAGAGAAATGAATGTTCTTTATATATGCTACAAGATAAGACGATATAAGACTGAAATATAGTACACACTAATGACCTTTGCTCAATTTAGTAATTACTTTGGGGCTTGAGAAATGATTCTCAATTTTTTTCTTTTTTTCTATATTTATTAACTTGCCTTAAAAAAATTTCCTTATTCTTTATGAATCATTTTGTATTCAAGGATTTTTTATATAATATAATTCATTTCCATAATTATTCATTTTGAAATTTAAATTATGTGAAATTGTACAGGGGGATACAATTAATACACTATTATATTCATTGGACATTACCCTATGGTATCTGAGCATTTCTCTGCTTTCTGTAATAATAGTACATTCACTGCTGCCCAGACCTTGAATCACCCATTTCTCAAGAAGGAAATTTAACTTTAGGCGGTGAACACAGTGTAATATACATATGGCATATTATTGTACTGTACACTTGAAATTTATATAATTTTATTAACCAATGTCACCTCAATAAATTTAATAATAATTTAAAAAGGATCTCTGACCCATATTAGTGAAGAATAGTACTTAAAAACATATGAGCTGTTTGTATTTTCAATCTTACTATACAGATGATTGTTTTTAGTCTTATTGGAGGACAGAGCTAAGGAATTTTTTTTTTTAATGAATGATTTCATATAGATGCCTTCAATATAAATGTAACATCATGCTTTTTTTTAATCTAAAGCCCAAAACATTATCTAAACTTGAATTATTTACCACCAAAAAAAAATTTAAAAAGAAGGAGAAGGAGGAGGAAAAAGAGAAGGAGGAGAAGGAGGAAGAAGGTGGAAGAGGAGGAGGAGGAGGAGGAGGGAGAAGAATAAGAAGAAGGAGGAGGAGGAGGAGGAGGAGGAGGAAGAGGAGGAAGAAGAAGAAGAAGAAGAAGAAGAAGAAGAAGAAGAAGAAGAAGAAGAAGAAGAAGAAGAAGAAGAAAAGTTTATAGAACTGAATAAATTATCAAGAGACAGATGGATTTAAAAAGAAATACTGGGAAAGAAGTAGCAGGCGCCTAAGACCAAAGAATAAATGATAAATTACATCCATAGCACCTGTTTTTTGTTTCCTTTATTTCTAAAAAAACCGTTTTTTTTTCTCTCCTATTTGTCACCTACATTTTCATCATCTCTTTTTTTTCTTATAATCTTTTCAATCTTTTGTCTCTCATCGTCATCTATATCATGTGGAAATTATAGGAATGTGAATGATATTTTTAACTATAGCTTGTTCTATAAATTTATTCAAGACACAAATCCCTTCTTCGTAAAAAAAGGAACAAAAAAGGAATCTAATAATAAGCATAATGTGGTTGTACTTTCTTCAAGTATTTTTTGTGAAACTTAGCATGTATGAAATCTTTGCTCTTTTTTTGCCAAAAAAAAAACACTTTATAGTTCTAAGATACATATTTTCTGAAAAGACAGTATAGAAAAAAATTTGATGAGACCATTAACTAAATCACATGTATTATCTCCTTACTAAAATACAGATATAAAATCCAAGTTTCCACAATTGAAATTAACTGTTATGCACAGCACACATTCTAAACTAGAAGTAAGATTCATTAAAAAGATAATGAAATGCTTTACTGTTATAATAATAATCTTGTATTTTATAGTAACCTTCCAATAAGAAATCAGCATAGTGAAAAAACTTTCAGAGATTATTTAGCAAAGCTTTTTGCCTTTTGATGTGCTACAACCAAAAATATAAAACTTTCATATTCTCATGACATTATTTAAAAATGCTTATTTAATTCTGGAGGTATAGGTAACTTGTATCAAATACTACTTATACTACTAAACTTTATCTATCTATCTATCTATCTATCTATCTATCTATCTATCTATCTATTTATCTATCTAACATCTATTTATCTTTTACCCTAGTGATATGTCCTTATACTTGTTTTTCTTTTAAGAATAATATGTAATTACAGTCTCACCTCAGAGCATATGATAAATTTAGCTTGATGATACTTTGTAACAAATATAGGTTTGAATTTTGCTTCTCAGGTTCTAGTAATTGGTCTTCAACTTGATATTTTGGTGCACAAATATAATCTTTACTTTTTCAATTCTTATTTTTGCATATATATTGTAAGTATTGACATTAAATTATTTCTTAAAACTTAGTATATCCTTACATGTTTAAATTGCATATTTATGTAATAATTGTGAACATGGTTTATATAAAAATCTATAGATAGGTTAAAGTTTGTCCTATAGTTTTCTTCAGTCAAAAATAGATAAATTTTGAACTATGTTTAACTTTTATAAAATCTTCAATAACAAAAAAATTTATTCTGATTTTCTTCTCCTTGATTCATAGAATTTTATTGCCTGTTTTATGATGTTTATGACTTTAGTGGATATTCAAGATCAAATTTGAGCTACAGAAATTCTGTTGAAAGTTAGGCCATGATTTTCAAGTATTACCCATGCCTTCATAATAGCAATAGAAACAACAGAAGACTGAGTGAGACCTCGTCTGGCTTAAGAAGGAAGTTGGGTGAGGAGTTCACTTTGTGAGAATGATTTGCACAGAAAGGATCTGCCTAATGGATTGTTTATTTGGGATGAAGACTTGTTTTTGAGCACTGCTCTGGGTACTCCTCCTACAAATATTACTTATAAGAAGTTGATATCCAAATTGTAAAAAAATGTCTGTTGTAAGAGTAAAGAAGCACTTAGCAATTAGAAACAGAATGGTTCTCTCTACACAATTGACATTTTTCTGCCATAGAGTTACTAACAAGGGAACAGAGTTGTACTTAGAAAAAAGAATATTTTCCCACTTCTGTCATTTTCCTGAATTCTACTCACTCTTTTTTGTATACTCGTGGCCATATTTGTATTACACATTATTATTTTTAAGAAAAAATATTCATATACTTATAAATGACCACTTCTTTGAATACATGAATAATATTTAAATAATATTTGAGTTAACAGTGACATGGAAATATAGTGTTCATTTATAGGCATAAGCAATTATGGTCTTTTTTATTTTACTGTGATCCATTGTGATAATAAATTAAGAAAAGTTACAAAAGAAACTGCCAGTTTCTTCACTCATTACTTCA
>NW_011888869.1:2380919-2423615 GCF_000151845.1 Pteropus vampyrus
TGTAAAATTTAAAAGAATCATACTAAATACTTAATATTCTATAATATTGCAAAGAAACTTTAACTTTTATTCTATGTTCCATATCATGCTATTTTAAATTTGTGTTTTTCCATACATTTAAAAAAAAATTTCTGGAGTAAGAATTACCAAGACTTTTTTTAACCAAGTAATATGAAAAGGAAATCAATTAATAATTAATTAGGATTCTATGCTTTCAAGCTCATCTATCATAGATCTTTGTTTTTTTTCCTTTTCTGCTATAGGTTTCACTTTACTTCTTTTTGGCTTTTTATACATGCTTAATTTCAATTATATTTTAGATATTATATCAATAATCAGCACCTCAGCATGAATGTTATACATTTATTTATTTTATTCTTCCAACAGTTTGCAGGTAAAACTTGATAAGGAGGAATTTTAAAAAGTAAATAATCTTATTTACTTTAGAATCAGGTTTATATAATCCTATTTATCATTTTTAATTGATTTTAATTTCCAGATCCTCAGTCATTTCTAAATGATCACAATTAATCCTAACAGTAATCAATGTGTACTTCTTCTACTATCTAATACTATGGTAAAAATATTTGTAGTGTGTTTACTATTACAGCAGTGGTTCTGCAAATTTGACTGTATATCAAAAACACAAGATAGCTTTTAAAAATTCAGATCTCTTGGTCCCACTCAAAACTGTTAAATTAAATCTCAAGAATGGGAGTTAAGTCTCTCTCTTCTCTCTTTCTCTTTCTTTTTTAACGTTTTCCAAGTGATTCTTATGTTTACCCTATATTACTTTACTTGAAAGCCAAAAATGCCCTCAGAATTGATTAGATTTATTGTTGTTGTTTTTTATGTCATTATAAAATAAGAAAGTATAGTTTAAGATCCTTTAATCTCACTAGCAAGGATGTTAACAGTCTGGAATATTCATGAAAAAAATAATGTTAATTATGACTCACTTTAAGAAATAGGGTACATTTTTTTTTAAACTTTGTATTACTCATAAGATCAATTTTTGCTTTACTCAATTACTCTATCTATTAATATGCATGTTTCCACCACACATTTTCATTGTTGGTAGAAATGAATTTGTTTCTGAATAAAATAACTTTCTTAAAAATATAATTGACTCAAAACTTTTTTGAAATAAAGACTAGCTAACGTCTCGGTTCTTCAGGTAAATTTAACTTTGAATATACCTATATATTTGAATATTTATATACCATTACATAAGCACTTAACACTGCAGTACTTAGTTTTTGATGGTACGTTATACATTCTTTTCATAAATTAAATGACATTAAAGTTATTGGAAGAGGAAAATATAAGTTTATGAACATTTGCATACAAAAATATTTCTTATTATCCACATAGCTGCATTCCATGTATACGTAATAATTTAATAATTTATGGACTTAATCATATAAAACAGACATTATTTTAATAGGCATTCATTGAGATCCAATGTCTTCCATGAAACTACTTCCCATGACCACCTAGTATTATCTTGTGTGACTGTTACAATTTATTTGCCACCTCTTTATAAAGCTTTTTATGTTTTTTCTCTGGAAAACATGACTATGCTCCTTGTATTCTCACACAGACTTTTGCACCTAAAATAATTAAATTATGCTGTTACTTTTGCAAAACTCTTTCTCTTAGAATACAAGGTCTTTGAGAGCAGAGAATGAGATCCTCAACAATTGTAATCTGTGTTCACCAAAGACGATAATATGCATTAAACAATAAATATTTGTTTAAAGAATAAGTAATAAAAGAATTAGAGAAGTAAATGTACAGATTAAATGTTTTGAAAATTGATAATTGAGGAATTTGAAAATATTTTCAAATATAGGGACATCTTTATTTAAATTTTATTTTCTAGAAGGAGATGACTAAATGGAGAGTGAAGGTCAAATTTTTTACAACAGCCTTCTGAAAAGTAGAAGGCATGAAGTGATGGAGACAAGGAAACTAGGAAGAAGGGTGGCTGCAGGCACCATAACTGACAGTTATGGCTCCAACCAGCCTTTAGCTATTCTTTCTCAAATAACTGCTGAAAACAAGGATGAGATTTAATTAAAACTTGAAGTTTGGGGAAACTGCCACAGATCGATAAGACTTGAAATATAAATCTTAAAAATATGATATTTGAAAACTAAAAGTTGTGAGATTGAAGAAGGGCCCAGTTGGGACTCTGGTGGTAGAAGCCTCACCACGTTCTCGGCTTCACTTGTCCTCGCCCTATAGCTTAACAATAGATTGTCCCCAGTGGCTTGACCCAGAGCTTGGAATGTCCCCTGCCATCGAAAGTTGCCCTGAAACTTAACGATGAATGCCTCTATGCTTACTGATCACAATCCTTCTGGTCTAGCATTCTTTCCAGACCGTCCCATCATTATTCCTGGGGTGCTAACGCCACTGGAGCGCCACGGTGCCAGAAGAATGGCCCCGTGAAGCAGAACAGAGCCCCCCAGAAACATCACTTAGCCCCTAGAATAATGCCCAGATTTCTCCTTAAATACCCTAAGCCTGACTGAGAAGGCAAGGCAGTTTTTGAAGATGTTAACCTCCTGCCTTCTCAGATCACTGGTGCTCTGACAAAAAACTCTTATTCTAAAGATCCCAGCTTCTGTGTTGGTCTGTTGGCTGAGTAACACAGGCAGCAGGGGCCCAGGACTCGGTTGCCGTCTGGTTTCAAAATGACTTTGATGCACTATGGAAGGAGGAGTCTAGACCCGTAGTAATTCCAATAGTGACACACATTTTCTGAATCACCCACTCGAAGGGGTTCAGAACAAATCTCCCCCAGAATGTGCTATTTGGCATGTAAACTATTTTGAGCTAAATATAATCAAGACCTCAAAAGACTCAATAAGAGCTTGTTATCTCCCCTTTAACTGCCTAAAAAGAATTTAGAGAATCTGGCCCATTAGAAGAAAACATATCACCATATTTGCATCTACAGAAATTCTTTCCTTATAACGCCAATAAAATTTCCTTCCTTGTACTCATGTAATTTCCCCCTTCCTTTTATCCTAAAAAATTCCTTGCCTTCACCTCCTAATTAGAACACTTTTTGGTTTCTGCTTGAATCGGTGATTCCTCAGTAAGTATTCTTTGGGATCTCAAATAAACACTTGTTGCCTCTCAATTTGGTACTTTTATTTTTAGGTTAACATGGCTCACTGAGGTTTTGTTGTGGTGAAGGTTGTTATTTGTCTGTCTTCATAATAGCACTTCTGTAATCCAAATAAATGCATCTCATCTAGTAGGTTTTTAGAAACAGTTAACGAAGGAGTGAGAAAGATATTTTGGAATGCTAGGAAAGGGAAAAGAAACTTTCTAAATACAACAGCAGGCTTATAATTCTTAAGTAACAACTTAAATACTATGTAAAAAAAGAATCCACTGAGTTTACCAAAGCTAATAGAGGAAGACAGAATCAGGAGGAATATTCCTACTCAGTGGTTTTAACAAATTCTAACTTGCAGGCTGAAATTTATCAGTGAAGGACTTCATATCTGAGCATACCTTCAATTAAAATGCCCCCAAGCAAGAAATTTGCTACCTTTGACTTGACTTTGAGAGATCAATAAGTCTCAGACTACTGAATCATTATCAAATTAAAGATATTCCTAGTCTAACTTCATCGTTTTAGATTTAGAGTGTGAGTCTCAGAGAAGAAAGAAACTTACTCTAAGTTATTTTAGTTTGAAACGTCAAACTGAAGATACGAAGAGGGCACTGCAAATTTTATTGTGAGAGAATAAATGGTTAAACTCAAAAACCACTAAAAGAGCAACAGAGGAAACTCATGAGAGTTGAAAGATGCCGTCAGTATCTGCAGCATTTTCTTTGATTTCACAAAATGCAAATGATAAATAGGTAAATAGGATCTCAAGGACGAAATTCAGTCTCATGAGGTAATTAGCAAGATTTTTTTGTTTGTTTGTTTTCATAGCCTATAAGCCACAAAATATGAGGGTTAAAATGGGCGAGTCACAGATAGCCAAGCAGACAACGGCATCCCCATTACATATAAGTTGACAGGATCATTGAAAACAGAAGATAAATCATTTACAAACAAAAAGGTGATACAGAGTGAAACAACAACAAATCCAGAATACGTGTAAATAAATTTTAGTAAGAGTTAATACATCTCAAAGACATGCAACAATCTCAAAAAGAAGGAAAATCAATAGAAAATATAGCTTGGGAAATTATTTATCAATGAGAAACTGCCACACTGTAATTTTCAGTGAAAGCTAATTGGGTTTATGAAAATATGAGAATCGCTCAGGAAAAACCAACTCCTTCAATGCATGTACTTTTGAGATTAAAAAAAAAAAAATCAGCGATATGATGAAAATTTTGAAAACACCTTCCTACATATACAACCAACATTTTATGAACAAAGAAATTATTTCTCAGATATTTTAATGTTTTCCCTGTTCTGGTGATTTATTTTAAATTAAGCAATATAAAATACTAAGTCAGTTAAATATAAAGTTGCAGCAGAACTAATTCTAATAATGAAATAACCCCTTACAGCAAGTCTTTGAATCATTAGAGGATTTTCAGATAATTTCTTGTGAATGCAAACAAGATAATCATAGAAGTGCATATATCAAGTAGCCCTTTCTTCAAACACTAGTGGTCATGCATATTCAATAGAATGCAAATATTGACTTTTCTGATAGCAAGTGGATCAGATTGAAAAGTGTCTGATGGGAAACTATAATCATTTTGTGGAATGTGGCAATGACCTTCACGCCCCTATGCCAAGGGTGTATTCCACTTGAATCGCTGATTCTGCTAACCTTTAAACAGTTTTCACAACTTGAGAAATAAAACAGACATCTGGAAAAGGGCAGTCTCTGCCACATTTAAGTCTTACAATTAAAGCTTAGAAGAAATAAACAGACCTCATGTCTCATAATGTCTCTCAGGAGACCCAAGGCAAGAAAGCCTAAGGTTGCAATTGACTTCTCAAAAAGATAAACTAGCACATGGAAACCTTCTTCCTTCTGAATAAACTGAGGAGAGAATAGAAAAGGTCAGCCAACTGTATACCAAATAATCCATATGCTACAGAAATATAATATTTAAACTAGATTTAAGTATTTAGTGTTTTGAGGAAAATATCTCAATCTTTTCAATCAAGATATTGTTAAAAATATTACAGCAAGTTTTACATTTCATGAATGTAGCTTATCATGTTTCAAATACTAGTCAAAGCATAGCCATAGAATCCAAGCTTAAAAAAATATGGCTGACTATAAGCTAACTTTTATACACTTACTCTAACAAAAACAAATGTTACTTTATTGGTATTAAATGTATCAGATAAAGATACTAGTCCAATCTCAAAAGATTACATACTGCATGGATTCATTTATATGTTACTCTGGAAAAGGCAAAAATATAGAAACAGAAACAAATCAGTGGTTTGCAGAGATTGAGTGGAGAAGATTTGACTATAGAGGACAGGCATTAGGGAGTATTATGAGGTAATGAATCTGTTCAGTATCATGATTTGGGTGGTGATTACAGGATGCTAAACAGGTCTTAAAACTCACAGATCTGTGCATTAAAATAGGAAATAATAATAACGTTCATATATATGTATACAGATAAAATATATATATTGCTATAGATATAGACAACAATAGATTTATATTCATATATTTCTTGATTATATTGGTGGTGGTCGTATGTGTGAATATGTCATAAAACTCATAGAAAAAACTTGAACATAAATGTTTATAGGAGCTTTACTCATAATTGCCAAAACTTGAAAGCAACAAATATGTCCCTCATTAGGTGTGTGGGTAAATAAAATGTAGCACATCCAGACAGTAAAATATTATTCTGTGCTAAAAAGAAATGAGCTGTCAAGCCGTAGAAGGACATGGAGAAAACTTAAATGCATATTACTAAGTAAAAGAAATCAGTTTTAAAAGGCTGCATACTGTATTCTAACTATATGACATTCCAGTAAAGGCAACACTATGGAGACAGTAAAAAGGTTCTCAAGTATTAGAGAAGAAGGATGACTAGGCAGAGCACAAAGAAATTTCAAGGGAGCGAAACTACTCTGTAAGATATTATAGTGATGGATACATGTCATTAAAAAAAATTCATACAACACCTATAATATAATTATACCTCAATAAAATCATTTTTAAAGTAAGCTATTCTCATAACTTTAATTAAAATTTAAAGGGTCAAAATAAAAAAGATGAAATTCAGATACTACATAGTCTAGTGGTTTCTATTCAAATTCCTAATGCTGAGCTCTTGTTCAGTTGACTCTATTTTAGGAAATTAGACTATACAAACAATCTTAAAGCAATTTCTAAGTGATCCTCATATCATAACAAGATTATAAATTATGCTGTTTTGGGGGGACAAAGATATATTAGACTATATACAAAATGCTTTTTTTTTTATTTTTAAACTGAATACACCTGAAATAAAAGCCACTCAATTGTATTTTTAGGTTCTTTTGATGTATTGTCAAAGCAAATGGCATTATAAATCATGATCAATAAAGTTAGTTCAATTTTAAACACTTTTAAATATGAATGACTATTAAATAATACTACCTTTTTAAAAGGATATATAATGAAAAAAATATGGTGATATAAGTGAAAATATAATATATCAATTCTTCTTTTATAAATGTAACATAAACTTATATACATAGAAATTATTACCATTACATAAATTTGTTATAACTCATTAGGAAATACAATAGGAAATATAATTAGATATGATGATAAGATGATAAGGACATAGATACTACACTGAAAGGCTATTTAGCTTTTATCCTAAAGCATAATCTTGTTGTTTTACTATGTAAATATTTTTAGCTTAATTTTTTATGAAGCATTAGAACCTTTGTTGGAAATGGACTGAATCAACCACTCACGCCTGAAATCCTTCTAGTGAATGAAATATGTGAGATAAAACACTGTTTTAAAATGAGTCATGGCCACCAAATAATTACTCTCTCTAGTTAGGTGTTAGATGTTCAGGCTCAAACTTGCTGTCTCCACCACCTAGAGATCAAAATCTACAGCTACTAGCAGGATGTCAACAAAGAGGTCCCAGAAGTGCGTGAATGGAAATAGACTTTGTGATAAAAATAATTCTCCAGATGTGGACCAAATCCCCAACACGAATTTCCTAGAAAAATTTATTATTTTGTTATTGATTTGGAAATACCATAAAGACATAAAAATGAAAAGGGTAGTAAGATATTCAAACTGGAAATACCATGTTTTAATTTCATATAATTTTGCATTTTGTTTTATTGTAAATTAGTTCACATATTGTATTGGTTTTTCTAACACCTACTGAATAACCAATGTTATTTCATAATCCATATTCAGTTGTATTCCTAGGATAATAGAACTTTGGGAAAGCAGAAAGTACTGAGGTCCTAGAGAAGCAGGAATGTAGAAGTTGTGAAACCACTTCAGTGCCTACAGCACCAAGTGTCCCCAACTCTTAGCTCCCCATCCCCTTTCTATCACTTGGTGAGCTCAATATTTCTGCTGGAAAGTAATTATTTGGAGGAACCTCTTCCTGTATTCTATCAAATATTTTAAGATATGATTGCAAGGCAAGCCTCCATATTAAAAATATTTATCAAAGATTTATTATACACTAATATTCTATAAACAGGGTGGACAGTATGGTTCACACTGAGAGAATCCCTATCCTCAGGTACCTCATATTTTAGTGAGAAAGGCAGACAATAAACAGGGTAAATAAACTGTATATATATATATATATATATATATATATATATATATATATATATATATATATATAGTGACAAGGCCGTCAAGAAAGAGAAAGTGGGAGTAGAACAAAGTAGCGGGAGAACGGGAAGTTTCAGTGTCCAATGGGAGGGTCAGGGTCTACCTCAAATAGATGACCTATAAGCATGGACACGAAGGATATAGGGAAGGAACCATATGGACACCTGGGGAAAGAATGTTTCAGAAAGAGGGAGGATGAAGCGCCCAAACTCCAGAAGGAGACTGCCTGATGTGTTGTTTAGGGAGCAGCAAGGGGAATGGTGTGACAGAAGCAACCCGAAGGAAAGGAAAGTGAGGTGCGGGTCAGAGAGGTAAGAGGCAGGAACATGTCCTGCAGGGCCCTATGAGTAATTTTAAGTTATTTGGCTTTTGTGCGAGGTAACGTAGAGGGCCAGAGAGTGGCTTGAGCAGAACAGAGGAGTGATTTTAGCTGAATCGTTCTGGTTGCTGGATTGAGTTTGAAGGAAGCAAAGTGCAGACACAAGGAGCCCAATTGGGATAATCTTCTCAGTAGAGGTAATAGTGGCCTGGATGAAAAAAAGCAATAGAAGCAGGCAGGGGCTGTGTGGCCACCTGGAGCTTTGAGTATATTTTGAATGTAAAGACTAAGGTTTTCTGAGGGAGTGGTTGAGTGAAAGGAAAGAGTCAGAGTTGATTGCAAGATTTGACTGAGCTTATGGAAGGAGAGAGTAGCCATTAATTTAGAAGACGGCAGCAGGAAGAGGAAGAATTCTGTTTTGGATAGGAAAGTTTGAGATGACTTTGTGTCAATAAGTGGTGTGTGTGTTTGTTGTCTTTTGTTTTATAAAGACATAATGCCTTATTTATCAAGTGGTCATTAAATGTCAAATGTAAATAATTTTTTTTAAATGCACTTTTTAGTATTCTTTTTAAATAATTCAATGATATGGTGATATACAAATTGAAAGAATCATGATATATTTATTAAACTTTCCATAGGCTCTTAATAGACTGTGATTCAGTTAAAAAAATTAAAAGCCTTATGAGTTTATTACTGAATGGCAACAAGATCAACTAAAAAAAGACAAAGATAAATATTTGACAGCTATTTATGAGACATAAAATGAGTAGTGCATAATTTTTGAAAAATTAGATAATATGTAACTGAAAATATATGGCCTCAAAAGTAGAAAACTAATTTTACCTTTATATAACTTTTGATCATAAGCTAAATTAATCAAAAGTAAATGGGAAACAATATTTTTTTTGCTTTTGGTATATATTAAGAACAGGCTTTAAAATAATGTGATTATAGAACTTTGTCACAGGTTCATCCCAGAAAGACTTTTTTAAGGAAATGGCTTTTGAATTAAGAATACCTTTAATAGAATATCTTTTTGTGTAGATTAAAATAAGGAGGAGTGGTAGTGAATAAAACTAACATCAAAATTACTTTTACCTGATTTTCAGCTTTTGTGAATTTGTGTGTGTGTGGGGCGGGGGGGTGGTGTTTGTTATGCACGTGCCTTGTCTAAGATAGGTGTTTTATTTGGAATATATAATTAACTCAAATATTAGTAATTTGTGCAATAAAATTACAGATTATTAAAAGATGCCTACTATGATAAGAAGCAAGGTTAGGAAGGAAAATCAAATTCTTACTCTTAAGTTTAAAATGATGATGATAGAATAGTAATATCTTATGCCAGGTAAACTACCTAAGATTGTGCATACTGCAACATGCACAGCATTTGGTTACTCATAATCACTCTTTCAGATATATCTAGAATTATTTCCTTTTACACATAAAAAAAAAAAAAAACAAGAAAGGAAGTGACTTGTCCAACTTCATACAGCGAGGAAGCAATAGAATCAGGATTCTAAGTCAGACAGTCTGACACTAGAGCCTGTACTTAATTTGCTATTAATGGGTTAAATGTTTATGTATCACCTATCTCCTTTGGGTGACAGATCTTTTCTGAATGAATGTAGGTAAAGAGAAGATTGTTCTTATCAGCCTTAAGCTATCAGCACCTAAAAATGCAATAATTAGCACTTAGCTTCAGTAATCCTGTATAAAAGATACTACATCACATCAACAATATAAATTAGGATACAGACCACTAAGCTGTTAATGATTTAAAAATCTACATTCTCTATATCCCTAAACATGTTGACAGTTACCCAAAGTATTTCCCAAAGTATTTATTAACATTCAATGAGGTTTTTTTGGTTGTTTGTTTGTTTTTTGCAACTGGATTCATATTCCCTTAATATCTAATGAAAACACACTACTTCTCTGAGTTAGCTTAAATAATTCTCTGGGAACCCACACCACTCATCAGGTCACTTATCAGAATTTTAAGGTCTGCTGCTCTTCTAAAAAACAAAATAAACAGAAAAAAATTCCTGGTATTTTTAAACTGCAGTCACCCCACACAGATATTAGTGAGACAGAAAGATACTGGAATTAATGCAGTAACAGAATTTTTGGTTAACCAAGATCCCAAAATGCCAGACAAGTAAAGGTTGGTGCTAAGAAAAGATAACTTTTGCTAATAAATTCAATTTCAAGAATTATTGTATGAAATGGCAATTACTATCTCCATTGTATATCAAGAAAATGAGACTCAGATATATTAAATAAGTTAAACAAGGTAATATACCCTGCATATGGCCGAACCACATTTAAGAATGAACTATCTTTCATTACCTTACTCCATTCAGTAGGCAGTCTACAGGTGCCTGAAACTAAGGTTGTCCACCAGTAAAATCGTTTTGCTCTCCAGAACTTGCTTTTCATTCAGGATTCACCTTCACAATGCATGGCAAATATCCAGACACTTGTAAGTCATCTATTGCAACTCTTCCTTTACTCTCGCATCCAGATTTTCACCACTGACTCTCTTTCACATTATCTTAAACCATTCCCCTCTGCTGAAACATCATTGCCATAATTTATGCATTCATATTTCTCACAAGCCCCCCGTCCCATCTGCTTTTTCTGTCTCCTTTGTTTAATCTATGCTCTACATAGATGCTGATATATTCTTTCTAATGTTTAAAACTGATCATATTTAAAATCATTCAATAGATTTTGCCTGGAGCATTGTATTTTTTTCCTTACATCCAAATGCATCCTATTATGTACCACCTGGTATGTGCTCTCTCCACTTTGGAACCAGTGGCCCAGATTACTGTTTGATAAATTTGCTGACTTTGTTTGCTTCCTACAATTATTACACTATATGGCTATATTTTTGCATGCCTTGAAGGTTTGATTATAAATAAGAAATCCATCTGTACTTTCAGGAGAATATCTATTGCTAATTAGAAAATGTTTTTAACATTGCAAAAAATCATTCTCTCAGGATAGATGTTATGACAGGGGAATCTTATTTTTATAGTTAAAAATATGTACCACATTTTAGTAGGCAATTATATTTAAAGTGTGAAATCACCACTCCAATAAAATTTATGAGTATAGTCAAAACAGATGCTAATTAGATTTTTCACAGGATAAGTCAGACAGATGTATATTGTTTTTATTTTATAGTTTTATAATATTTTATTTAACTTTTTGCCATTACCTTGTTGAGAAGCAAATAGTGTAAATTAAATTTTTAGAATTATTTGTAATAAATAAGGTCGTCAGAGATTAGAAAAACAAATATATTTAGAAATAATTTTCATTACATAACTTATTTGATGAATTAAACATAATTCACTTTTCATACAAAATTTTTATATTTTAATAGATATTTCCTTATTGCTTTCAGAATGTATCTTAAGATATGTAGCATAAATAGATACAACTGACAAAATATTAATTTACCTAAGGTATTAGGTAGGGAATACGGGATGAATACATATCCAATATCAATCCTAAAGAACTTGAGCAACCTATGTGAAATCCCTTAATATCTTCTGCATATATAGCAGTACTACATATAATAGTTATTGCATATATGCTACATACAATAAATATTTTTCTCAGTTGAAGGCAAGTTAAATATACCTTACTATAAAGGACAAAGTTTTTTAAGTCTCTTCATTTAACATGTGTGTGTGCGCATATGCATGTACATGTGAATGAGTGAATGTGAGTGTAGATCACAGGGTCTGCACAATCCCAAAGAGTTAAGAATAAGCAACAATGGCCTCAGAGAACTCCAGTTAGAACCATGCAAAAAACGGGGTTGGATGCCTGTGTTCATCCTTTATCGAAAGCTACTCAAAGGAAGAGACTGTCCACTCTTTGCCTAAAAATTTCCACCACCCATCTTGGAGACCAAGATGACCTTAACACTCCCTTCAGCTTTGCTAAATTTTAGCCAGGTTTTTTCCTGACTGTAGGTCTCTAACCTCCATTCTCTTGCAGCGTTTACTTTAGAAACTTTCAATTATAATTTTTTTCTCTTTTCTTTTGAGATGTAAATCATTTACAACCCAAGATGTCTTTCTTAAGGACCTGAGAGTCATTTATTTGAAATGTAGTCATCAAGAGAGTACCCCTATCTCCCAGTGTCTGTGGGAAGGTAGGAGCCTAACTTTGATAAGCAACAATTAGCTAATGCAGGTGGCTTAATCACATTGGCCAACTTCTCTGTTAAAGGAGGACCTCCCATGCTTTTCAGTTACCTTACTCCACCAATTAAAATTCTCCCTTTTGTTCCAGTGAAGTTGAGTTCAATCTGTCTATCTTATTACAGTAGTCTTCATCTCTATTGCACTAGTCTCAAATAAAGTCTTGCCATTTTCCACAAGTGTCCAGGACAATGTTTCTTCACAGTAAATATTCAATATATGTAACTGAAAGAGTATTTGTTTGAATTGCTTTTGGATCAGTAACCAGTCAATTTAGTCAATTTACTCATTCATGCAAATGGGGCTAAATAGTTAGGTCATTGGCTTCTTCTATACAAAATAAATTGCTCAGGAAGATGTAAAAATAAATTTTCTTTTGAAGGGTTAACAAGCTGAGTAATATATATGCATTTTTTTATTCTGAGAAAAAGAAATTTGTACTATAATATTTATTTATCAAACAAAAAAGTGATTTTCTTGAAAAGAAATATATATATTTAAAAAATGATTAGTTAAATTTTCAAATGATTAAACCTTCTAAAAAAGTGCCATAGGGCAATATTCCACTGCTTTCAAATCTTAAGACTTATTTTTTTTTAAATTAACAAATTGGTCTTCAGCTAAGAAGGCAAATGTTGATAAATAAGCTTAACTACAAAAAGGAATGTCATGCTAGAAAATAATTCTGTAAATTCAAATTTTACCAATATAAGTGAAATAAGTACTTTTCAGTATATTATTAAATAAAATAAATTATAACAATCTAATTGTTAAATGGAAATAACTATAATAAATATTATACTATAAATTTATATTTATATTGCTTCTTCTTCACAGATGTGTTTAAAAATAAATAGTATATTGATTTATTTTGTAGAAAATTTACTCTCAAGCATAATGTACCTGAAAGCAATTCCATCCCCAAGTCTCAAACATATTCTTTTAAATAATATTTAGATAAGTTGGTGGATGATCTGCGGCTTTTTCAATCTTAATCCTGGCTTTTTTTTTAGGTAAAATATATGCAATTTTTATATGAATTATACTATTTTTAAAATGCAGTATTCCATAAATCATAGAATGTTGTGGCTTCTTATCACTAAATTTTCTACCACAATGTTATATAACTAGATGAAACTTCCAATAGGCTATATAATCCAAAATAGACATTAAAAAATAATCGCCTACATGAAAGATATTTTTTAAATATTCTATTTCCTCTAGCCTCCATAATTTTAGAAAAAAGTAAAAACATTAAACATATTATATGCTGTAATAAAGAATATATTATCTGACTAGGTGGATAAATGTTATGTCATGTAGATCAAAATTTATAAAATACCTGATTTATTTAAATAGTGAAAGAAAATAAACAACCCCCTGAACATAAAGTTAAACATTGAAAATAAGAATATTAACTTTAATCTGGTAATATATATTGATATTGATGAGAAAATAAATTCACTTTGAAATTATCTCCTTTTGTTATAGTAAATCTCTTTCTAATTAACTATGGATAGTAAACACTTCATGGTGCCACTAAGATATTTGACTCATCAGCAAATAGTTTGTCTAAAAAAGTTAACAAGAAGAGAATCACCCTCTTCTGGGAAAATCACAAATGTATTATGTTTGCACAAATGATCATTTGATTAAGACACTGTAATGTGGCTGAATTATCATCATGATCATCAAAAAATTTCATTTATGCCTCAATTATATCTTAATTTTAGAAATTAAAATTTATGTACAATCCATAATTTTTATAAATTTAATTGCCTATGTGAAATAATGATGTAAAGAGTACATTCCTCATCATTCTTTCTTAGACAATTCATGTGGAAACCATCAAAGTCATTTCTAGTCTAGTCAAAAGTCAGAAAAGTTTCAGAGGTCATATTCAGCTCTGATTTTTCTGGTAAAACACAAGTAGATGTTAAAACAAAAGTAATAGTTTTTGCTGAATTTTTCAGGCATCATAAGGTCAGCCTGAACTAAACAATTGAAGATTAAAATTGCTTGTGATGAGCTGATCTGATACAATGGATCTGAAGTTCTTTTGCTTAGAGGCTGTCAGAAGAATGGATGTCAAGAGGTTTAACTTCTGTTAGCAATAGCCAAAATCTCTGTGCTTACTTACACTTATGCCTATCAGGCACAAAGACGCAAGTATCTAAAGGTCGAATAGTTTCCACTTGAAAATTGAAGAGTTAATAGTTTCCTTTTTATTGTACCACTTAAAGTCTTAAAAGAACTGAAAATTTATATATATATATATATATATTTATATATATAAAAGTCTTGGTATAAAATAAGGAAACACCAAGAGAGAGAGAGAAAGGGAGAGGGAGAGAGAGAGGGAGGGAGGAAGAGAGAGAGAGAATGTGCATGGGAATGCTGTCAAGATATTAAAACTATAAGTGTTAGAAATGGATTACTAAAAATAGCATACAATTGTGTAAAAACAATGATATTTGATATCTCATTGATTCTGATCTATTAGAACGCTGTATCTTAAACTAAGCGGATGGGCAAGTGTGGTTTTTAATTTGATTTCCAAAAAAATCCAAACAACGATAATGACAAGAAGTCTTGAGATTTTGTAATTTTGATTTAGTTTCATCATAACAAAGAAATAAGAATAGTAATTACCAATTATTATCTACGTACTATAAGCCAAGAACTGATTACTGCATTTTATATCTCTATCACATTCACTTTTTTTTTAAAAAAAAGGAAAACTCAGTAAATTCTTTATATCTGAAATACAATGCAAGATTGAAATCCATTTAAAAATGTTTAAAATGTTCTATTCCATTTACGGAGGAAAAAAGTCAGTATTTTATAAGTGTGTGTGTTTGTTTATCACATTCATTTTTGATGACATGCTTATAAGGCAATTGGTATTACTCCCTCTTGTATAAAGAACATTATATATGTGAAGTAAAACTGCAGAGACATTTAGTCACTAGTAAGGACTATGAAAAGGAAGCAATGTTGAATAGTAGTTAAGAGCCAAGCAGTCATGAATTCGAATCACTACTTAGTCACATGCTGGCCATTAGATCTAAGGCACATTGCATTGTTTCTATGAGTTTTAGCTCTTTCTCAGAATATATATATGTTGTGAGCTGTCAATTGCAAAACATACACACAAGACTCCTTCTGATAAAGGTACATGCCTGTGGCTGCTTGTGTGTATGTACCTGTGTACAGTGTTTATGCATGTATAACATTCAATAAGTGCGGGTACACATGTTCAGTACTTCAAGAAATGATAGTTATTTATTGTTAAGTTAGCATCAAGAATCAAGCCCAGGATTATTTTTACACCAAAACCAGTGTTCTTACTGCATTCGTGTCACAGCCACAAGTGTCTCATTTTTTACTGCTTTGATGCAGAGTAAAACAAATGAATTAAACTCCTTTGTCCTCTATTTTTATTTAAAATTCTGTACTTAATAGGAGGTATGATTTCAGATATTGTGGTGATTCAAAGAAATATAAGAAGAAACTGCCTAACCATTGAGCACGTTTTTTAGTTTATAAAGGTAATCATAATTTTATCATATTGCAAGAGAGAAGAAACCAAGTATAAGAAAGAACCAATAGTAAGAAACCACTTACTATTTTTGTACAAAATATATCATTATTTTGTTTGATCAATTGAGTTAGAAATTTA
Organism: Pteropus vampyrus; assembly: GCF_000151845.1. Lineage (NCBI taxonomy): Eukaryota > Metazoa > Chordata > Mammalia > Chiroptera > Pteropodidae > Pteropus > Pteropus vampyrus. The sequence continues at coordinate 2,396,985 of NW_011888869.1, forward strand.
ATATTTTATATAGAAATATTGTACTTAAATTGATGATATGCAAAAATTCCACATTTGGACCACTTCTAGAATAAACTAAAAGAGATGGATATTTTACGATTTTCCGTACAACTTTAACCTAATGAGAATATCTACTCTACTGCATAGCTGTAACGAGCATACTAACATGAAAACTGTTTTAAAATAATTTCAGAGGAAGAGATATACATCAAAATTAGTAAAATTCTTTCCTCAAATTCAACCTATCATTCCATGGTTAACTAGTACTCATATTTTAAGTATCAGATTAATGTTAACATCCTCCAGTAAATCCTCCATAATCCAAACATAATATAGAGGCTCTAGAGGGTAGAAAGTTTTACTAGGTATGTCCATAACTTGTTCTCCTGCCTTATCAATTACTTAATTGAGTTGTTGTTTTTAGTTTGTTAACTATGGAATAATAAGTACTTTGTCGACAATCCTATTCACTGAGCCTAAATTCCGATGCATCTTCTTTGCTAGTGGAAAAGGTTTCTCTAGCCCCTCAGTACCCACCTCCATCAATACTCTTTGCTTCTAGAATATAACTAGACTCCTGTTTCAGCAGACCCTTAAATGCGAGGTACAAAGTGTGACACACAGGAAGTGTACTACAGTCCAAAAGAACAACTTCAGTTTTCTAATTTATATAGACAGAAATCAGGAGAACATGTATGGGAATGGATACTAAGGGTGTAGGATCATGGTGGAAGAAATACAAAGTTGAATCAGGCTGAATTATTGGCATGAGCTTGCCAAGGATGCATTTAATGTTGCAGCTCTAACCATTAGAGTTAGAAAGGGCTCTAACAGTTTGGCTGGTTATTTGGCGGAAACATGGACCACTGTAAGTGAATCAGAAATGCCAGATACGCCTCGGTTTAATGTAGAGGAAAGAATTCAAATCCTTCTAAGGAGACTGAAATATTACAAAGCAGAGTCCAGAATATATAGATACCACATTATCTGCAAATACTGATAATTTTGCTGCTTCTTTTTTGATTTGGATGTTTTTATTCCTTTTTTCTAGCCAAATTTTTCTGGCTAGGATTTCCAGTACTATGCTGAATAAAAATGCTGATAGTGGACATCCTTGTCCTGTTCCTGTTCTTAGAGAAAAAGGTGTCAGATTTTTACCGTTAAGTATACTGTTAGCTGTGGACTTGTCATATACGGCCTTTATTATATTAAGTACATTCCCTCTATATTCTTTATACACCTTTAAATATAAATTTCACACAGAAGCATTCCATTCACTGAACAGGTAAGGCTCTTATGTTCGTGTTTAATGTTCCCATAACAACCTCTGCTTATAGATTTATTTTCCAACTTTAGTTTAAACCATAACTTTAATGAGTCATGTTTTATTACCATATCTTTGGTAGTCACTTCCTCTCTGTATTATTATTTTCTTATTTAATGCTTTATTAAATAGATCAATGTTAGATAAAAACATGTGACTAATAAGATTGCCAGAGAGACTGAGTTAAATGGGAAGATCAGTGAGATACGAGTGGAATCCCCAAAATTTCAGAGTTTAAGAGGAATGTAAAGCTGGTGAAGAAACAGGAGAGAAGGAGAGAAAACAAAGAGGTTGGGGGAGGATTATACTGCAAACATCAGTTCTTTCTTGTTTCAGTTCCTTCGCCTCATCTATTTTAGTAAATTGAGGAAACTGATATTGGTAATAAGTGCCAGGCACAATACCAATTCCTTTCTATATACATCATCACATTTATTCCTCAGTATGACACTGTGGGATAGGTATTATTTACACCTCTGCTAAGGCAGAGAGAGGCTCAGTAACCATTCTAAGGAAAACTTTTAGGAAGTGGGCAACCTCCGCTCTGCCCTCCACACACATACACACCACACACATACACAGAATTAACTAGTGGCCGTTATATATACATCTTAAGCATTACCAATGTTCATCAAATTTAACAGGATTTTATTTTTGAATAATGTAAATAAAGACCATAAAACATAGTGAGATGCTATAATGTCCTAATATAAGGGCTACATTTACATATAATTTATATCTGAGGAGATTCCTGCAACTTTCATTACACCACATTTAATTTTATTACTGATAACATTTATATCTTAATAAATGTAGAAAATGTTTTCTCTGTTTTATTTTAAATATAATTAAAGATCTAGACCCCCTGTAAATACAGAGAAAAATAAAAGCAATTGGGGTAATAGTTGAACTGAAATAAAATTTTGACCTCAGTTTTAAAATTAACTGGTAAATACCTTGGCATTATGAAGCTTAAAAAAGGGGAACCAGATAAATGAATAAGTTATATAAAAATTAGATAATGCATGTTCTCTGTGTTTCTTGTAAGGAAATTTTATATGTTGTTACTATAAAAGTAAAGAAATTGTGATGAAATGTCAACTGTCTTATGTTTCTACAATGGAATAATTATTCAAGAATTAGAACTATTATTGTTTTGGTAACAAGAAAGAAATTATATTTCCTAAGTCCCAGTATTTTTCATTGTTCTAAATGTTTTAATAAAAAGTCAATACAATTTCTTTTATATTACTCTTGTTTCTCCAATTAGGATTTCCTGCTTTGACAATTATTTAATTTCTATAGACCCTTTTCAATATCACAATTTTCTATTTTTATGGTAGACCTTTTTCAAATACTGCACAGTGGCAAAAACATGGCTCCAGAAAGGGATTGCCTAAGTCTTTTAATTATTGGATAAGTAAATATTTTTAATTAAAAAAAAATAGATGCATAAGTCATCTGCTAATATCCCATTTCAGTCCTGGGATATCTTGACTTTTTGATAATCAAAATCTTATTTTCAGGTGGTTAACCTCTGATTTATCTATAACTTGTTGTCAGGCCCACAATTAACAAAGAGGAGTTCATCAGTTGTTGATAACATATTAATCATTATAAAGAAAATTAAAGAAGATAAGTTTACCACTAAACATTCTGAACTTACATATATAGAGGGGATATAAATTATGATAGTATATATAAGTATTATATACACTAAAATCAAGAAAGTGTATTTTTCAAATGAAAATTATAACATAGATAATTATACAATAAAAATGTATAAGAACACTACTTTTTTAATACTTAGACTTTTAAGAAAAATGTTAGGACTAAAGTATTTTATGTGGTTTTGTAAATATTGTATTGTGGTTGCATATATCTCCTTATGTTAACTTGGTAAGCCTGGAATACTGCATTTCACCATATTAAACTTATTTTCAAAAGTACAGTAGAAATAGTACAGGCTCAAAAGATAGTCAAAATTGGATATGAATCCCTGCCTATATTATCCAAATTCTGGTTAACAGCATAGTGGGTAAGTACATTGTGGTATATTACTACAGTGACATACTCTATAGCAATTAAAGTGAACAAACTACAGCTTCAAGTATCACGTGCATAAATATCTTAGCACAAATGTTGAGCACAAATGAATTAAATTATCTTATTTATGTACAGTTTAAGTATAAAATTAAACTTGTTTTCAGAAGGCATAATTGTGGTTGAACTTTGAAGTTGCTAGTGAGAGGAATTTCGAGGGGATTGGTAATATAATGATATGGTATACATCAAATTATAGACTTGCAATATGTTTAGTTTCTTATGTAAAGATGATTCGATAGGAAAGTTATTCTTAATTTTTTTTTTAATGTAGAGATGGTTTATAACACAGGTATTAGTCTCCAGACAGGGACAGAAAAATCTTATTTGATGTTTCTGTTCTATAGAAACAATGACAAAATCACTGTTTACTCATATTATATAGGAATAAACAATGAGTTATTAAATACAATTTTCTTCTGTGTTCCAGGAGATAGACATCATTATCCAAAGAAAATGAACTAGATAGAAAAAAAATGCTAGGCTCTGATCTCCTTGAGCATCTTTAGGTCATTCTTTTTCTTAATGTTTAATATGGAGGATTAATTGCCTAAACATGGGCTTGACTTATATGTCCTCCTCTAGGATAGCAATCTGCATTGTAGTATTTCAATTTAAACATACAAGCTTAGTTACTCAAGAAGCTATTGAAATTAAAGAATTTTTCTCTTCTATCTTTTTAGCTTATATAAAGGGATTTGATAGAGAAATTAAATTGAAAAGACAAAAAATAAATAAAAAGAGGAAATAAAAAATCGACCTTTGATTGACAGAGGCTTCTAAGAGCCTACAAAAAGGGTCCAATAATTACATACATTTAAACTAGTATAGCAATAGATGTGTTCTCTTTTAGTGCAGCCTTCTTAGAAATGCCATTTCTTTAACAATAATCAGAACTGACAGCCTAGTTCACCTTTTATGATAATGTGGCATGTAGCCTTGTTAATCTGACCCATTGAAATAAATGAAAAATGTACTTGTGCCCCAGTATAATTGTTGGCAGTAGCATCTTAGCAGGCTTTAATTTGCACTTCACTGTAACATCTCCTCTCAAGGCTGATGTAAATGTTAACCAAAGTTGGCACTATTAATAGCATGCTAGGATCTGGGGTAGGGGCAAAGGACTGTACTTGGAGTGAACCAGAACATGACCTTAATTGATAATGAAATGCAGCGGTGCTATGAAAAGGCAAAAGCACAGAATAAATACTATAATTGTTTCAGTAGAAACATGCATAATATAAAAGGCTACAATTATAAAATATGTCACACCAAAAATCACTCCTTGGATTCATATTTCAAGGTTATGTGAACTCTGATTGCCCTTTAAATTACCAGTAGATAATGTAAGATAAAATAATACATCTTAATATATAATTAATAATATTTAAAAGCATTAACTCATAGACTTGAAGCTAATAGGTGGCATAAATATAAAAATAACAAAACTACTATACTTAAAAATAATTTTTTATTCCTAAATTATTCTGTGCATGCATAAAGATTTCAATATCATTTAGTACTTTGCTTTTCTTCCTATGTAGTTTACATAAGTAATTTTTCAACTCGATTTACTTCTAACTAGTTTTCTACAAATTAGGTGAAGTAGTGGCAAGATATAAAGATAAATAGTAGCTTGCAATTGTCGGAGTTCAGTTTTTGATGTGCAATTTTAAGCAAAGATTCTTAGTATTTTTTGTTTGCTTTTGTTTTGTTTTGTTTTAAGAAATAGAACCTATTATATCTTTTGACAGTGTTCTTATCTATTTACTAGTACAAGATATAAACATAAGTGGTGATTCTGAACCATTTCTTGGTGCTTTGTTTCTACCCGTAGGTTAATTTGCTTTTTATAGAGTTCAGCACACTGAACTTAGAAATTTAGGAGACAACACTATTTCAATATAACAAGGTTGTATCATACAGTATATCTCAAACCCTTTTCTCCTTTCCTAATGTATTTGTACATGCATAAAGTTATACATTTGTCAAAGCACCCTGAGGTGGTGATGCCTTATTGCTAATGATCATAGAGAAGTTAAATAGGCTGTATAGTCTTACATGATAACATGATTGTTATGCTAAGGAAAAAAAATGACAGAGAAATATATGAGAAACAATTCATATACCACACAGCTCACCAATTTAAAGTGTAGAATGTAATGACTTTTAGTGCATTCACATGGTTTTACAACCATCGCTACAATCTAATTTTAGAACATTTTCTTCACTCCAAAACGAAACTCCATACCCACTAGTGGTCACTCTCCATATTTCCTCTAATCCCTCCTGTCCTGGGAAATACTAATATACTTTACTTTAAAAAAAAAATGATTAAAGGCCTTATTCATGAAAGAGGCGATAACAAGAGACATTCCAAGAGCTGAGATGCCCGCCTGGTCATACTGGTTCTGCCACATGGGCACAGAGACAGTGAATGAGTCAAAGATGAAAAACCAGGTCAAGCCTGACAGCCTTCACTCATTCACCTGGCCACCTTGAACATAGTTAATTATCACAGCTCTCCTTTATTCTCTCTATTAGTATACTTTCTGTATTGATAGATTTGCTAATTCTGGACATTTCATATAAATGCAACTATATCATATATGACCTTTCTGTCTGACTTCTTTCACTTAGTGTAATGTTTTCCAGTTTTATCCATCCATGTTGTAGTGCACATCATCACTTCATTTCTTTTTTTATTACAGAACAGTATTCCATTGTATTATACCAAATTTGTTCATTTATTTATCAGATGATGAACATTTGGATTGTTTCAAATTTTTTGATATTATGAGTAATGCTGCTGTGAACATTTATGTACAAGTTTTGTCTGGACATATGTTTTTATTTATCTTAGATATATACCTAGGAGTAGTGTTGCTGGGCCATGTGGTAACTCTGTGTTTAAGCTAATTAGATTTTGAGGAATGCTATATAGCACAATAAAAGCCAGGAACACTAGAACAGTTTATAGAAGCCCCCAAGAAGGAAGAACACATCTGTTTCATTGTCTTCTACTTGACTATAGTGTTATGGGAAATATGCATAACAGTGAAAACTAGGGTGCAGTGATGCCTCTAAAATTGAGGGCTCAGAATTAAGAAAACTCTTATGCCAGACATCCAATGCCATACTTGACTTGTGCTGAGCTATCAATCTTTTTATCACTAAACAACTAAGATTTCCATCTGCAGGCTCACACTGGGTTATATACCAAAACATCTGACTTGAATTTCTGGAATAAGATCCCCATAAATTGGCCCCTAGTCCAGAGACCAGATTTTCCAAGGTAAAACCAAAACATACGGCTTGACATATGGGACAACAGCAGGATAGAATATTTAAAATCATATTTTCCTAAAAATTTGGAGATATAATTCTTCCTGTGTTTCTAGTCTTATCTCTGTTCAGCCCTCTCAATGAACCTGTACTTATCATTTTACTCCTTTAACTCCTATACTTAGTTTAAGTTGTGTCATTTACTGGGAACATGTCCCTTTTATAAGTATTTCTCAAGCCTTGACCAATTTTTAAGCACCATATCAAATCTCAGTCTTCCAAAAGCCTTCCTAAAGTCTGCTATTTGTTATTCCTCTCTTGAGTTTTGTTTATTCTGTTGTAATATTTCTCACCCCATGTCGTTTTGTTTTGTTTACTTTTCTAGTAGATCACAAGCTTCTAGTGGACAGGTAAAATATTTCATGAGTTTGCTTGTTTTCTCTCTCTCTCTCTCTCTCTGTGTGTGTGTGTGTGTGTGTGTCTGTATCTCTCTCTTTCATCTCTTCCTTCCTTCTCTTCCTTCCTTCCTTCCTTCCTTCCTTTCCTTCCTTCTTAAGATTATTTGCTACTCCCCATGATTTAGGTTTTAGAGGCTGAGATCAAGTCACATGGCCTTACTTTAAATATTAGGAAACAAGAGTCTTTTTATTTGTTTATTTCCATACGGGCTTGAATTTTAGGTTGTTAACAGTCTTAAACACTTACGATTTATTTTTCTTCCTTGACAGGTCATTGAAGTTTATGAAGAACTTATTCATGAGCATTTCTTTAAAAAGACATATAAATATATCCCTGCAAACACAAGGTTAGGCAAAACTGCACTGACCTTGGCAATGGTAGTAGGCATCCTGGATTTAAGCAAAGTAGAATCCACGTGGATCTCAGAAACCAAAAGGCACTGTTTGGGGGCAGAACATTCCATAGCACACTGAAAAGACCCAATTGGACACAGTAAAGGGGCAACTCCAGCAAATCGCGGTTCTGAGCGCAGTTTGTGGCCGCTTGACTGGCAGCACCCTAAGTGCGTGTGTGGAGGCAGCAGCAACTCAGGAGACACTGCCCTTGGGCTGCCGAGACCTCAGTCCTCAGATTTAAATGAAGCAAGAATCCAATCATATGGAAAAGGGAGTCTTCCTATTTCATTTGTTGTTTGCATTGTAATTTTCAACTTTTTCTACAGGGAATGACTCATACTTCTGAGCATGCTACATAATACTAAAGAGGTTCTAGTTTTAAATTATTATTGCCAGGCTTAGGTTTGATGCTTCAAATTTCATTTCGCATTCAGAGCTAACAAGAAGACAGTGGAAGAACTAGACTTGAATTCATAGTTAATCCACATGCCTGAGATTTGAAAAGTAACAAAATAATTTTAAGTGATGGAGTTACATTTAGTTAGTTGTCCGGAAATTTGCTGTGTCTTGAGAGAACATGTTTGATAAATTTGTGGAATTAGGACAATAAAAGAAAGCAGCAAAAAAAAAAGAGACATATGGCAAAAAGGCAGATGAATTGATAATAGATTCTGTTCATGCTGTGGTTAGATGGCAATATCTCTTGGGTGGGATTATCTGAGCCAAGAAATGAAGGTACACAAGATTTGTTTGAACAATGGATGCATTTGGCAAACTCAGAATGCAGTTAATATAAATTTAAAAAAAAAAAAAAAGTCTGACTGGAAACAGAAGGATGGTAAAAAGAGCAAGGCATTTAAATCCAGGAAATAATTATTTTTACCTGGTAGAAAAGGAAAAAGATCAACTTTATAAACAGGTTACCAATGGCTTTTCTAAAAAGAGAAGACAAATAGTTGGAAAATAAAAGAATAGAAGTCATCTTCCATTATTGCATGAAAAACATCAGCTAAAAATACTACTCAAGATCTAACACATTCAAAACATTCATGAAAGTGACTTGACGAACTCATGACCTATTGCTCTCGCTGTGCTCTTGGTGCAAACTCTCTGAAATATTAATGACAGGTTAAAGTTAAGAATCTTCTGAGAGTGATATTAGAACTGAAATAGAAGTAAAACCTCCTAGGATTCATAGGTCTGAATAGTTCCACAATGAGCAGGCACTATAATGAGCCTCTTCTGGCAAGGCACTGTAAATGCTGGTCCACAAAAGATGATGGAGGCTTGGTCCCTAAAAATGTCCACATTCATATAGCATTGGTGGGCCAGAAACACAGGGCTCAAGGAAAGGGGAAAGATACTGGATTCAGTTTTGTTTATTATTCTTGATCTACCTATTTGATTTATTTCCCAATTTAATGACTAAAACAACAACTTACATACTTCTTCAGGTATGGAACCAGTTTCCACTGCCCTCAATATAGCCCTTAGCAACTTCCCTTATTCTCTGATACCCATGCACATGCCCCAGTAATGTGTCATGCTACACCACACATTACTGGGGCATGTGCATGGGTATCAGAGAATAAGGCACCCGATCCAGCTCATCATGCGCACATACAGAAACTGAAAATGTGAGACAGTTAGTGCCTGTCTGACAGGCTTTGTCCAACTGATATGGAGGTCAATGAATAAATTCAAGTAAAACATTCTCCATTCTTTCTCATGGATGGAGTATTTGAAGGTAGAGTAGCTTTGTATGGTTTCATTGAGGATGTCCTGTGAGACTAAATAAATAGCTTGTCACAAAGTGTGATGAGCAGATTTGTAGAGCACTGCATCTGTGGCTCTCCAACATTCCTTTTCCTTCCACCTTGTTCTTTATTTCTCCTAGGAATGTACTCACCATAAGGTATTAGCACATAAATCTTTCCAAAGGCTCTGCTTTTAAGAGAAATTCAGTTAAGACAGGAAATTAAAAGATTTTAATATGCCGGAGAAAAAAGAAAACTATATAAATTAAGACTTGCTAAAATTGTTTTTATTGTATATTTCCAAACTTCAAAAGGACGTGATCATGTCTCAACAGCCAGCATCTGAGAAAGGTAAGAGTGTTCATAAGAGATATCTTTTCTCCCAGACATAGCAAATACTCTGCCATAATTAACTTCCTGATGAGAGTCTTCTGGTTGAAATTACTTTCAAAGTTAATGTAGATGAGCAACTGGCATAGACTAACTGGCATCCCAGAGTGACTGAAATAGGGCATATTTTCATGCTCTCGCCTCATTTTTCAGATAGCTCTGAGGTTCTGTTGTGGTCTTTGCCAAACCTAAATCCTAGATTGTAAAAACACAATTCTCAGGGAAACAACTTCATCTGCATTCTAGAAATGAGCTTCCTTACAAAATGTCTTGGATAAGAATATGGACTGTGATCATCTTTGGACTCTCTGAAAGACAGGCACATTAGACTCAATAATGATCTAATTGAGATTCTGAGTTTGTGAGAACGATACCAACCCAATGGAAAACAGATGCCCAGGCTGCAGCTACTGAAAGGAGCTGCATTATAACTGGGCACTGATGTCCCATAGGGCTCAGGCTGACCAGGATAACAAATGGAGAAAATTCTATTTTCTTTGGATTTAAAGGGGCTAGATAATTGAGTTTTTTTGAGTTTTTATTCATTTGGACTTTATTATCTTTGGATTTTAACTCACATGTGGATTTAGTCTTCTGATTAAATTTCTTTAATGGCTTCCCCAGGCTTCAAATAAGAATGAGATTTATAATTATATTTGAGGTTTAGCCTATTTTTGGATATGTTTATAATGTTATATAATGTCAATACAGAACTTCAGATAAAATACAGTTCGCAAAATATGGCTGGGCATAATTTGGGAGGTGAAAGAAAATTGGAATGGATTTTCCAATTTGGAAGTAGTCTTAGAGTTAAAGCTATTTTTCTGACCCCTTTCAGCATCTTCCGGAGGAAAGAAATCTACATCTAATCATCGGTATATCAGTATCCCTGGCTGATACTGGTTTTGTGAGTTCATAAAGTCCTGTAACTGTCCTGATACATTTCAAGGAAGAAGCTTACACTGCAGAATGAACACAGGCTTAATAATTTAGTTAAATGGTTTAAAAGCAAAGTTTTAAGAAATCTGGATAAAGAGGGTGAAAGTTCTCTTTCTTTTTATTCTCTAGTAATTTTCCTTTCAAGTCAGTCCTTGCAAGTGCCTGTTTGGTTACTGGTGCAGTTTCTTCCTGCTGTGATTGAGATCATAGGGCCTGTGGTGTGCAGACCACATGCCAGATGGGCTGTATGCTGTCATCCTGTAGATTACCTGCCAGCATGATCTTTTCAGAATGACCAGACAATAGCTAAACTCTTTGTAACATCTCTACCTGACCTTGCTTTTTTTTCCCTCAGATATATTCACTGAAAATTGAGAGCCCTAAAATAAGAGTAAAAGCATTTTTCTCTGACAGTGTCTCCTGATATTTTTGAATTCTATTATATCACACTAAAGCTATTATAAAAGATATCTCTTACCTAAGAGATGACCATGTAAAGGAGAAGTTGTGTTAGATATGTAAGGAGGCACTGTGATTCAACATATAGTTTTCACTGCCGTTTTGAAAAGCAGTTTAAAGCAGACTAATCTTAGAACATTAACACCATTGGTGTACTAAAAGGCACATGATATATACACTTTTTAGCTATTTATTTTCATATGTCCAGCAGACCTCTTACTAAGTCAGCATAACAGGATCAAAAGAGGATGAGGTCAACATGTAAAATACATTAGAGAATGAGGCAATAGTGGATAGCACTTTTCCTTAATACATAAAAATTTGATAACAAACTTGAGAGCATGAAACTCTCAAGTTTTCAAAAATGTGGTATTATCCCACGTAAGCCATTGTTTTCCAAATATAGGCCCCTTTTCTAATCTTCCCACTAATGCACATTTTTCTACCTTATATCTTTCTTGTGGTATTTTTCAACTCATTATACCTGGGACCAGGTACTGACTGGGACCAGGCAATTAGGTTCCTGATTTGAGCCCTTGCTTTCGCCACTCCCTCTGGCCTTCCTGTTACTACCCCTCTCTTGGCAAGGCAAACAGTTCATGGGGCGAAGTCTAAATTTGGGCCTTGCTCTATTCTGGACTTTGTTCAGGGTGATTAGATCCCAGAATTACTTAACAATACCCATAGGCCTACTTCTAAGACCGGCATAGGCCACTTCGCAAACACACATATATATATATGTGTGTGTGTGTGTATATATATATACACACACACATTTAATATTAAACATATTAACATTATATATATATATGTACATACACATATAAATCTCCCTTTGTGTATATATATATCACATTTTGTATCTTCAGAAAAAGTGTCTTAAATATATATATCTATATACACATACACACACACACACACACACACACACACACACACACACACACACATATACATATATATATATACACCAAACCAAAGTGTGTGGGTGAGTGGTATGTTTTATTTGCTCTCTTAGTCCAGGACCCACAAATTTTAGAGGGGGGCATGTTTAGAACATGTATTAAGCAAGACTACAGAAGGTAGTGTAGGTTGAGCCAAAGTTGTTAGAATATTGTTTTCCGCTCAATTTCTAAAAATCCTATTAACAATTAGTATAATTAATTGGTAACAGTAATTAAATAATTGCTTTATTTGTGAATAATTGTTTTCTTATCTTGCAACATACTGGGTAAAACAAATTCTTGAATAATTATAAGCTGCCCTTGCTGATATATTTTAGTACATCACGGAAATCATAAAGATAGTTTATTTCCCCCTTCATGGTTGATACTGAAGCCTGTTTACCATAATTTTCTTTGTCCACTTGCGTATTTCCTTGTGTTGTGTTTTGGGTCTAGTAGTTTTATATTTATTTTTTAAAATTAAATAAATATAAAACTAACTCAATAATTCTTCTCAAGTTCCAGAAAACATTCTAAATAAGTTCAGATTCAGATTCTGTTCTCTTAAAGATCCACAGTTAATATTTTATATTGAGGTGTGACTTTTTTTTTTCTTTCATTTCAGTCTAGATAAATCTGTCTTCTTCACTAACAATCCCCATAGATTCTATACTGAATAAAATTAACTGTAAAACAGAGAAACAAGTAAATAATCAGTTAAAAGTCTAAATTGTCCACATATTATTTATTTGATGGCTATAATTAATCCACAGATATCTAAATAGCTTTAGCCTAATCAAAATTTAAACAACTTCTATTGTTGGTTCTGTAACCCTTCGATTATGACTATTCAAATTATGTTTTTGGCCTGTAAATTTGACTTTGTCAGTCAGCCATGAAGAAAGCTTTTTCTCTCTGCATCTAAAATTTGATATTTTTTATGATATGGCACATATTTTTCCTCAATTGGGGAAAATGGAGTTTTGGCACTACTTAAAGCTTCTTAAAAAATAAAATCAGTTTTCACTGATCACTTTATGTATATTACTCATTAAAAATTTATCTAAGCATAACATATGATCCAGATACCAATTCATTTTTTTAATTCATAATGAAAATGTGTGCTTCCACATTTGCAAACCTTAACTCTTATGATTAAATGAAAATTTTATGTATGGTAATAAATGTAAAAAGTTAATAATAGACTACACCACATTGTTTTTCTAGATTATACATTCAAAAGAATGACGGAAAGGGAGTATCTTTGTTACTGTTTAAATATATAACTCTGGTAAAAGTAATTACTTTTGAGAAAAAAATAATGTCTCACATTTCTACTTAGAAATAGTCTAAATAACTTTTAGATTGTATTAAATGCTTTAATAGGAAACTATACTATAAGTGAATATATATTCTTTCATTCATTATTTATTCACAAATGTTTTTTAAATAACTTTTATAAATAATGCACCTGCCAAGCTCTTAAAAGACATATAAAAACTGGATAAGTTCTGATTTTAATGATAAAGAAACTTGTTTTTTTTGTGTGTGTGTAATACACACAATAGCTTTCAAGAAGTGGAAAGTAATTTTATATCTTAACATATCTAAGTATATGTATGAATATGTAAATTTATTTTAAATATATTTTACTTATATATAAGTTTACAGAAATTGTGAATCATATATAATATTTAATAGATAATTAAGCTAAAAAAGTGAATAAATAGATGTATGGTACATGGCAGGAGACTAATAAATAATAGCTCTCCTTTTAAGTCTTTACAGCAAACACAGCAATAACAACAACAAAAAAACAAATACACCAACAGAAAATAAATCATGCATGTAATCATTTAAAATAGTTATTATACAAATTACATTATTTATATAATATTTGGTATATTATATGATATAACATATATAGCATGCAATTTATAATATTCTGTAATATTTTAACATCAGATATAATTTACATAATGTTTTCCATACTGAGATTTTTCTTAATAAGAAAAATTATTTATTAAAAATTATAATGGAATAATAATGTTCTACCATGCCTACAAGGGGAGAGCAATTTACATAATAAAAGATTGCCACATAGCAAACCAAGACAAGTAATGATACCTTTAGAGGTAAACCATAAACTCCACTGCTGTATTCTTAGTCATCCTATTAAAGCATTGCTGCTTCATTTCCCTGAGAGGAAAAACTGTTGATGAACACCAATATATGACATGGAGTCCTTTCCTACTGAGGATTTATGAGAATTACATCACGAAAATTGCTATCTAATTTCCATGATTCTGAACCACAGGAAAGTGGTTTATGAGCAAGATTAAGAGACATATTTTGCAGAATCAGAAATTATTTCTCCTGTAAGGCTTGAAGGCTTGGAGAATAATTTAAAGGTAGCAGCAGTTTAACCTCTCAGGAGGGGCTTTTATCCTTTTCTCATGCTGATTCTAATTTATCAGTTTCTGTTAACTTTTCTGCCTCTACCATCCTCTAGCACCCATGTCTCTCTAAGTATCAGACAGGGGCAGAGAAAGGGGATGATCGGAGGAGGAGCAGAGAAGAAAAGCTGCCTGTGCTTTTATTGGATTTTAGCTGTGTTTTTGGAAAATAGCTACTATCCTGTGGCGTGGACAGATTTCCTAAGAACTGCAATATAAGATTCAGGAAGGCAGAATATTTTTTCCTGTTGGGTCCAGTGCCCATAACTGTGTTTGGCACATAGCTGATCCTCAACACAAAATTCTAAATAAGTGACTATATGAACCATCATTTCATCTGACTTAAGAATTTCCTACCATTATGCTTGCAAGCTAGATGGGATCACGTGATTTTAACATGTAGCTGAACAAGCATGTGTTTGTTCTATAACTGGAGCTTACCACCTTGTACCTACTGGCTGTCATTGCCTGCATCAGCCTTGCAGGTAGGTTTGCTTCCTGAATTCTTTCTCAAAAACCTGCTACATATATCTCTGATAATCCCTTAGCTGCTTACTTTTTCCATACCAGATCCCTCATTGTGGTAGTCCCAAAATGGACTAATGCGTTGATCAAGGCTCTTTGTTACAAACAATAGAATCTGCCCTATTTAGTAAAGGAGATTTTTTTAAAGGACATAGAAAGTAGCTCACAGGATTGAAGGAAAGGGCTGTATACTGAACTCTTAGAAACAACTTCTAAAACCCTACCACACAAGCGGAACATCAAAGAGTTTACCGCCTCTGCCATTACCAGGAGTAAATACATAAGGAAGCTGTCAGTCACCCAGGCCGCTGGGTTCAAATCTACATCCCCTTTGCTATTATCCATGAAAGAAAAGTTATCTCAAAACCATACTTGTTTTCCAATAAGAGTTTTATAAAAGGACAAACTTGATTGAATCTGATAGGAGAAGCCTAAAACACATCTAGAAGTCTAACTGCAAGGGAACCTGGGAAATGTAGCTTTTAATTGACTAGACTCAGTAAAAAGTCTATTAAAAAAAAAGCATGCTAATTGTTGTTTGAAATGGCTGTTGAGTGAACCAATTCACAGGATCTACCACAAAGTGTTTGCAAATATTTGAGGAAAAAAGAATATTCATTAACACTTCTAAGAAAAGAATACTAAAGGGTTTTTTTTTTTTTGCAGAAATACAAACATATGTAAACATTTTTAAAATCACATACACCAAAATGTTAGATAGCCATTTATAGATAGATTGACAGTAAAATTTACTCGTTTTTTGGTTAAAAAAATTCTTCAAAGGATTATATAAGATAATACATGGAAAGCACTTAGCAGAAGAACGGGTGATAAAGAAATACTCATAAGTGTTAAATATCATATATATAAAATCAAGATAAATCAAGTGACGTGTTGCTAATAATAGTATGTTAAATTTACCTATGTAAATCAGTAATTGGTTAAGTAAAATATGACCCAATTTGAAATATAACACAATGATCATAGTGATTTGAATTATTTACTTTGCATGTGATTTTTTAAAAATGCTGGCATGTTTGAATTATAAATCCTACCTAATAATGCATGTTTGAGTATTAAAATCACAGAGTGAGGGTAAAGCTGATATTCAAGTGCATGCTACAGCATAACCATGTGCAAACTTGCCATAATATTCTTCAAAGGAAATTATTTCCTAATAATAATTATAAAATCTTCAATGGCTTTTAAAAACAAAATGTACTCTATTTTAACATATCTGTAATGTCACAGAAGAACAGTGTGAACTATGGTTTCCTGAATAGTAATTTGATAATCCTTTCAAAATTGTGGGACTGCCTTCATTTCCCTGCTATAATCATCAATGCAACTTTAAGGAAGGCTATCTTAAACAATTGTAATTCTCAAAATTGTGTACTAAATAGATTAGGTTCTAACTCATTTAACAATAAACAATCTAAACACAAAAATCAATTGAGAATCCAATAGTATATTAATTATTGAACCGAAATTCATTTTGTCAGTTGAATTCCATATAATTTTAGAATATATAAAAATATGGATTTTTATGGTATTTCAAAATAATATTAGAATAAGAGCATGTGTGAATGTCAAATAATCAATGAGATTGAACTGGAAGTTTTTAAACATTTCAATCCATATATCTATGTGCACAGAGGAAAGAGGGATCAATTTTCATTGGAGTGCTTTGTACATTAATGTAATTTCAGGTCACTGGTATCATGAGGTTGGGACTGTTGTTATAAACAGAAAGAGGCACAGAAGGCAGGAAATTAGAAGATTAAAGACTTCCTCTGCATACATTCCTCATAACGTAATAAACATGATCTGGCAAATGAGGTTACCAATTAGTCAGAAAGTCCAGAGAATTCCTAGTTGAGAATTGGTAACATCAAGTGAGTACACAGCTCATATTTCAACAATTAGTTACCAAGAAATGTACAATGTATACTTTTCAGATTTTTTTTTATCATCTATCAATGGCCAAACTATTGTTATTATGGGTTATTTTTTTCTCTTAATATTGACATTTAAAAAACATTTTTAACTAGTCATTCATAATTTTTAGTAAGAAAACATTTCAAGATGATTCCCATAAATAGTCAAGAAAAATGTAGAGTTCTTCTAAGCACAGCTACACAACAAGTCCTGATGTAACCGTGTACCTCGGATTTACTTACAATTCAGTAGTCTACAACTCACAATGTGAGACTTCTGAACCAAGTGCCAGCCAATAACAGTGAAAGCAGTGACAAGCATCATCTTAAAAATTGTATTATATTCTAAAAAAAAAAACATGTTCCTAGATGACAGCTGGAAAATAATTTCTACCACTTCAGAAGGTATGATTTATGTATTCCAAGGCAATAAAGCATCAAGAAGAAAGCGACACTAAACTTATTGCTACTATGACAAGATTATAAATATGATTTAAGATTAACCTGAAACACCAGGGCCCTTTATGCGAAGGAAGATGTGCACTCAGTTTGCTTAAATGCTTATATCATTTAAATGAACATCATCTAACACACGTTTGAATAGATATTCTCTTTTGTAACACAAAAGCATAAACCTTTGAGTTAATACGAGTGTTTTGGGGATAAATAAGTGTAATGATTTTACTTATAAAATAACAAGGCATACTTTCGTTTGCTGAAAAAGAGCACCAATAATTTGAGAATCCCTGAAAGGGCAGTCTTACATAATTCATTTGAATGAAATACACCTAGCAAAATAATAAAAAGAAAGTATGTCTTTTCAAATTCTTCACTAATATAGACACATACAAATATCTAAGCATGGATTGTAGAGAAATATGCATAGAAGATTATATTTAAACTCGTTATAAGTACACAAAATTGGTTTCGTCACTCTAAAGACCCTCGGAAGTTTAACCATGCTTTTATCATCTCAGTTGTACATGTAAACTTAGTAACTTCTACACAGTTATTTTTTTTTTTTACTTTCGTAGAACTCTAAAAAAAACTAATAAACATTTCTTCCTATGCAAAAAAAATAAAAATAAAAATAAAAATAAAAATAAAAAAAGAGAGAGATAGGACACTTGTGCTTCCTCCATAACTAGGCTTGAGACTAAAACACCTTCAGGAAGGGACAGATGGGCAGGAGATCTCTACCCAAAATGAGAAGCCAGAGGGATTAACCCCAGAAAAATCTGTGTACTTCCACTGTTACGATGAGAAGGAGCCCAAGTGGAAGGAAGGCTTTTGTTGAAAGATTACAATCTATTTAGGATAATTTGTTATCTCAGTGAGTAAATTTCAAAACTTAAGAATGCCTTCATGGGGAAAAACGTGTCTGATTAGAGTTGACTATGTCTGATTAGAGTTGACTATGTCTGATTAGAGTTGACTATGCTACACTGAAAGTTGTCAATGATTTTTAATATCTAAATAAATATTTTCTTGCTTTTTCATAGAAAATAAAATGAGATAGCAGTGACTAAATAACTAGTTCTTCATGAGATATATTTTGAAAAAGTTCATCTGCTGAGTCATAGATGTGCTACAACACCAACTCTTACAAAGAATGCTTGATGGAAGAACAATTAAAGAAATTAAACAAAAAAATTGTGTTGAAGATTCCAAAAGCACTATAAGAAGAAAGGAAATTTCAACAGAGAATTCCCAAAGGGCTCACAATGGCTTTGATCACATTGAAGATTTTGAATTCTCACTGTTTTTTTCATTTTTAATTATATTTTCAAAGTTGCATCAAACCTTTTTAATTTATCCTATACTGAACAGATATTTATGAGACTATCATCTTAAAACAGTCATTCCTTACCTTTGATTCTTGAACTTTCTTGACTTCTTTCCTGCTGGAATTAAAACAGAAATAGGTCAAAATCTGTATGTGATTAACAGCCTGATATAAATATCACTATAACTAAAGACTTGTCTAAATGTTTTGTTGTACATATACCCAGGAGTCTTTGTAACACAATTCTCACCTTAACAAATACTTATGTCAAATCTTTTATTAGAGTAGTAATCATTCTTAGTGGAAATAAATTTCTCTAAGAAACCAGTATATTATATGAATATGAATTTATAAATAAATGAACAAATGGTTGATGAATAATAAATTCTCATGTCTTTTGAATGCCTTAGGCCATTCCATTTACTTCAAACTGATTATGAATGATGTCTTTGGAATTCACTTTCAAAATTTCTACATTAATCATAAGTTGTTAGTGAGGGAAAAAGTTTAAGGGAAACAGTGGAGAATTCTCCAAAATACACAAAAGATATTTAAACTGTCTTTCCTTCAATTTAACTTAGAATTGGTCTCTATCTCGCTTCTCTAAGGTGAAAGTTGACAACAATTCTATTATTTACTGAAAGGCTGCTTCAGTCAGACCTGTCTTTCAATTTGACATACTCCTTATTAGTTACCAGGCAACCCAAAAGAATTAGCTTGCTTTCAAGTTTTTAAGTAGAAATTGTGCACTCTATGACTTCTCAATTAATATTCAAGCACAGTTTACTTTGTCTAAAAGTTTCAGGGTTTCACACTAAAAGTAATTTTGAAATGTTTCTAATAAAAAGTGACCATTATATGTGTATACTGAACTGCATAATTGTATTAATGCCAATAAGTTTTGATAACATTAATAACATAGTAAAAAATATGAAGAATTTCTTTGCCATGAGCATGAATCCCAGAGTCAGATTTTGAGAATAAAAATGCATATTGGCAAATATATATTTACTGAACCAGCTAGCGCAATGTATAATTCTATTAGACATTAACGCTTTGTGTTCCAATTCTCTTATCTTAACTCACCCAGCCCTTGTGTTTGAATTCTGTACTATCCTTTGTTAATTGATTTTTCCAGTCCTGATTTATTTTTAATTTAAAATATCTGTTGTTGAACTAAAATTTAAATATAAATTACATGTTTTAAAAATATATTATCCTTTCATAATTAGAGGAAAAACAGGCTTAAATTTTTTGGAAGTATTTGTTAATGAAAAAAAATCTCTCTTTGCCATTCACTTACTCATTCAGTCATTCATTCTTTCAACAGATATGTATATATTACTTTTATGTGTCAGACACTGCTCAAGGCAATAGGTTATAAGAGATGGACAAGACAGAAAAAAATCACGTAGATATGGAATGTCCTATATGAGGATAATGAGTCCTATTTAGAAACTAGAACTTATTTTCATTGTAAACAGGTTTACAATGATAAAGTTATGTTCAAATAAAATTCTGAATGAGATGAGAGGATGATCCAAGCAGAGAAAAACAATTGCAATTTTCCTGAGGTACAAGAGTTCTTGGCATCGTCAAAAATACCAAGGAGGCCTATGACTGGACAGGACTGAGTCAGGGCAGTTTAGCAGGAAATGCAATCAGGAAGCAATAAAAGTAGGTAGATTAGCACTTGAGGCATTTGTTAGATCTCTGTTTTTTACACTGAGAGAGCTGAAAAAAATATTGAAAATTTCTTCTTAGAGGAATAATATTATCTGAATTACATTTAAATAGAATCATTCTGGCTATTGAGAATAGGCTGAACAGGGCAAGGACAAAATTAGAGGGACCAGTAAAGTGAGTAAGACAGCAATCTAAGTGAGAGGTGATAATGACATAGAACAGTGTGGTAGCTGTAGAGTTGGAATATCAGTTAAAGCTGGCAATATTTTCTGGTAGAATAAATATTGTGTGAGAAAGAACAGACGAGAGTGATTTTAAAGGTCTGAGCCATTGGAAGGATGGAGTTACTTCTATGATGAGGAAAATGAATCAAAAATAAATAAATAAAACAATTTTATCACTTCTTCACTTGCCTTCTAGTATTGTCCTACTCTAATTTCTTCTCTTGCTGTTTGGCTACCCCTGTTCCAGTTCCTTTACTAATTCCTCCTCATATCCTCAATTTCTATATATTAGTTTCCTAGACATTGAACCCTTATCTTTCTTCCATATATCTTACTCCTACTGTGATCTTCACCAGTCTTCTGCACATTAGTGTCATCCTTTCCCTGAGGACTCTAAAATTTATATCTCCAGCTAATCTTTACTTTTGAACTCCACACTCATATATTCAACTGTATTTTTGAGATTTGTACTTGGAAATCTAATAACAGCCTGGCATGTCCAAAACTGAACTTCTGATCTTCTCTTACTTCTTTAGGCATCTTTCTCATCTTCCTGATATCTCTGTCATTCTAGTTAATCATTTACAATGAGCTTTGCCTACTGTGTCTCTTCAGAGCTAAAGAGTCTGAAATTTTGATGGGTTTGATATCTGACTTTGACTTTGCTTTGAATATCACACTGAGGATTCAATGTAGACAGATGTTTAAAATGTCTGGAACTCATGGGATATAGCTCAGTAAGACACATCATTTTAGAAATCAATCAGTCTAGGTATAAATCATCAGAATTGCATCTGGAGAACATATAAGAGAGGTCAGTAATCTAGAACTGGGTATTGAAAATAATATAAGAAAAATATAGAGTTGAATTAATCAACCAAAGATAATGGAAGGACACATCCTGGGAGAATACCAAGAATAAATAGAATCACGAAATCTCAGAAGATATATTATGTAGGAAGGAAATTTTCAATAGCATAGAGTTTTTCTGACAGATCAAGCATAATTATGTCTAAGACAATACCCATTAAATACATTGAAATAGAATCATTGACTTCAAAGAAAACACATTTTTGGTGGTATTGTGGAAGTAAAAAGTGGAAGTAAATTGAAGTAAAATTGAAGTTATTCAAGGAAGAATAGAGCTATTGAGAAATGTACAAATTGGTAAAAATGAAATGGGAAAAACATGACTAGGAAAGAAAGACCTAGGATGGTGTGCAGCTGGAGAGTAAAGTTCATAGAGGTTTTGCGTTTGTTTGTTTTTTTCATTTGTCTTTTTGTTTTATTGTGTTTAGTTTTATAATATTTATATCATTGAGAATTGAGAATGTATAAATGATAAGAGATAGTACAAATGGAGAGGATTAAATAAAAGGAAGAAATTATATGATTGATTTTAGAAAGATATTGAAATGGTACAAGTGATACAGAACACGAATGGGGGCAAAATTTAGATAGAAGGGAAACCAGTTCCTCTAATATAACAGATGGGCACAGGAAGGGGTGGTCACTGATGCAGTAGGTTTGCAGGCTTGATGTGATGAAATAAACATGTTTAATCTGTGATTTATTTTCTTTATGGAATAGAAAATGTGGGTTGAGTGGTAGAGTAGATTGGTTTGTCAGAAATCTGGGGAGACAGAATAGATTTTAAATGCACTGCTTTTTGTGAGTGTAGGTGAGTAGAATAGCTTGATATTGTTGAAATCCTCATTAAGTTTTGCCATTATAAATCTATAGTAATACTGATATCAGCAATTTTAACTACAGTCAAGTAGGCTTAACCCTCACAGATATCATATTTATTTGTTTCTTAAAATCTAATTCTTTATTTACACAATTGTATGTGCTTATAAATCACTAATGAAAATATCCTTAAATATTCTACAAAGTAGAAATGTTTAAGAAGAGTGTACATAAAGACAATAAAATAATAATTAATTTAATAGACTAAAAAGAATGGAAACAGACTTGAGAAATAAGAAGAAAGCAAGAATAAACTATTCCATTTACTGCCAAACTCGTATTAGAACTCTGTCAGTAGAGATATATATATAATTTAAAATTTTGAAAGTAACATTTTAAATTTGCTCGTACGACTGTGACTAAAATGTTGCATTGTTCACCTGACAATATGTATTTTCAACAATTTTATTTTATGAACTGTTTTAAATGTTATTTTTTTAAGTGAGGAAATATTAAGAAGAAAATTGTGATTAATTATGTGAGACATCTTAAGTGATCAGAAAGATTCATTACCCTGTCCATATGATATATATGAAACAATTTTTATATTAAGAAATCTTAGCTCTTGTTTATAATAGCAGAATGCCAGTCTCTTAGAATAACTCAATTTAAATATTTCTTCAAAAGATTTTCTGATAAAGTGATTTTGTCTTAAAATAAAAATACATATTTTGGCCAGGTACCAAAGCTAAATAATAGCAAACCATTCATGTTTTACTTTGTACTATATCATTTCTTGGAAGAATTTTAAAGTGCTATATTAATTACATAAATAGACTCCATGAAATCCAGCTCAGTGGTAAAAATGAGCAAATAGATCCTTGCAGACAATATGATAGAGATTAACAAAGGCAATAAATAAAATAAAATAAGATGGCAAATATTTTTAAAATAATTTTAACTGTGCATTGTAGATAATATTTCATTCTGAAAGATGTTCAGCATAAATTTGGAGACATTTAAAGGAAATATCTGTTTAATTTTTGAAATACTATTTATGTTTCGTTCTAAAAAAATATAGGGGTAGTTGCATTTTTAATATAGATAATATACATCCTAACTGGCTTCAGATCCTTTACCCATTTATATCATTTTTGTGTGAAGAAATTCAAAATATATTGGAAAGTATTAATCTTCTCATGATCATATTACTACTTTAACAAGGTATTGACCTACTAAACCAGTCACTCCTTGAATAGTTTAGTTTAGAATATACAGGTTTGTTTGAAATATATACATAGCCAGCACTGTGCTACAAGACAGGGATTAACTATGGATAACAAACATCTGATCTCAGAATTCAAATTCTATCTGACAGACTGACAGCTATTAATTACAAACAACGATAAAGAATTTATAGGATGACATGGAAACAAAAATGGAAGAAGCAATTGTCAATGCTGAGTGTGGAGCAAAGAGAATTCATAGTGAAGATGTTGCTTGAGCTAAGAATTAAGGAATGGCAAAATAATTTGCTGGGAAAAAGAGTATTAGGTTGTGCAAAGTCATCAAATTTTAAAATATTTAATCCTTTGGGAGAAACTGAATAGTTAAGCATAGCTCGACTATATAATTTTTAGACATATGGATTATATAAATCTATATCCAAGAAAGTTCTCTTCTACTTCCATAAGAAAATTTGCACTCACTTAAATATTATAGCTCAAACTATTTGGTAAAGAGGAATATAAATTAAATAAACATGCCAATTATTATAAAATTTTTGCAGTGTGTTTTTTGGAGTGTGAAAAATAATAATATCTCATTGAGGTTTTAATTTGCATTTCTCAGGGGACAGTGTGTAGTAGCAGCATGCTCTGGGGATGCTTGGTCAACCTGACTATAGTTCCAAGGGGCAGTTAGAGAACAGTAGCAGCTCAGCCCCAGTGATGGCAAGTCAATCTCAACTTAAAAACCTGGGGACAGGGCACAGAATTGCAGTGCCACAGCCTGGTGATCGCAGGTCAGAGCCACAACTTAGGCCCTGGGATATTAGAACAGCAGCAGCTCCTCCCTAGTGATGGTGGAACAAAGTTGCAACTTAGAA
The DNA here is from genome assembly GCF_000151845.1 of Pteropus vampyrus. Taxonomy (NCBI): domain Eukaryota; kingdom Metazoa; phylum Chordata; class Mammalia; order Chiroptera; family Pteropodidae; genus Pteropus; species Pteropus vampyrus. The sequence goes on from NW_011888869.1 coordinate 2,421,450, forward strand.
CCCTAGTGGTGAGTCACAGAGTTGCAGTAGCACATCCACAGTGATGGTGGGTCATAGCCCAACCTTGGGACCCAGAAGGCATGCAGAGCCGCAGCAGTGCAGCCCCAATAATAGCAAATCAAAGCCTTGACTTTGAACCCCAGGGCAGGGTGCAGAGCAGCAGCAGCTCCTATCTCAAGGATAGCAAGGCACTGTGGCATTCCATCCCAGAGAGCAGGGCACAGCAGTGAGTGGGGACTCTGAGAGGAGGTCTCATTGCAGAGACAGCACCAGTTCCAGAGAAGAGGTGCAGAGGAAGAGACTGTGGGCTGCTTCATCAGCTAGGTTCAGTGTTGATGAAGACTGTGGAGGTCTTTAGTAGCAAAAGCTGCAAACATCCTTAGTAGTGAGGCTTGCTGGGGTTCTCCTGCTCTGCTCTTCCCCATGGGGTAATAATCTTCTGAGGCATCCCTCTTGGTGTCAAGCCGCTATGGACTGGGGGGTGGGATGATGTAGGTAAAATGCTTCCTGTGTTTTTCTATGAGTTCTTAGCCAGGTTTTGAGCTCCATAGGGTGTCTGCTTCTTCTTCATTACAATCCAGAGATTTCCCAGAGCTATTTTCATCAGTTTGTAGATTTTTATTGTTTTTGTTGTTTGTGGGGGGTAAGCATTGGCACCTTTCAGCCCTACATCTTGCTGATATCACTTCCTGTTTATAATTGTGAATGCCAAAGCCTCTTCCCTCAACAAACTTATATTCTAAAGATTAAAACATATGCGAGATACAGAAAAAAATAAAATCTCTGAATAGTCTACATGAGCAACACTCAGTAGAATATTATAGACAAAGATACAGTTTGGATGGTCAGTAATACCTCTAATTTCTCCACTATTGTCAGTATTTTATTGTCCCTTTAGGAAAATTCAAAGACTTTATAAATATATATAGTATTACACACACATACATATGCAAACATTTAAATTTGATAATTAAAACCTTATTCAATCTACAAGTATATCATTCTCTTTCCACAGCTTTTATAGATTTCAAGTCATCAAGAGTTGAAAGTCACCAAGAAAATAAAGACAGAAATGTAAATAAGAAAACAATAATAACAAGTAGTGAAAAGTGTTCAGGCTATTGAGTCATGGTCATATTATGAACTAGATATTCTGAAAAAGCCATCCTTTCAGAGTTACGGGATCCAAAATCAAGAGGTAGCTGGAAATGTAAACTGTCAGTTAATGCTGAGACAGAGGACATTGGTCTTGCTCAGTGTATCCTATGTGCAGAGGGCAGACAAAAGATTTTGGGACAGTGCAAACTGAAGTGTTGGAACTGAGATGCTGGCATAATACTAAAACCCATGAAGTAGATTGGGAAAAAAAATTTAAACTTATATCACCTGCTAATTCTTTGGGAAAAAAATATGTAAAAGCAAGATTAAAACATGCAAGTGAGGAACTATAATAAAAATATGAAAAACTATTGAAGATCAAAGATTGTCTTCATGACTAGTGTAGGAAACTGAGGAAAAGTGGTTGGAGATCAGATTGAAAGAAACTTTTGGAGATTTGCTCTTACCTCGCCACCTACCCAACTCCAAATGCCTCATAAATGCCTTTTTCATCGGCACTGTAACACACTATGTAGCAAAAACCTCAAAGCCCACTGTCAGCAGGATATGTTCAGTGAAGCCCAAACCCCCCACTGGAGTGTGCTGGCTGGTTATACAGTCTTGCTTATGTATCGCTCTACCTACTCTATTTCAAAATAACAACAATTTATGAATTACAGTCTAAGGGCATCATACCTTCACAACGCATGTTTCTTTCAAAGAGTTAAAAGGTAAACTCAGTACAGAAGCTTGTGGGGCATTTGTAGCAACTGGAAGATCAGAGATGGTTCTTTGGTGCCTAACGATACTAACCCTGTGGCCACTTCTCTTACTCTCCCTTTAATCAAATGAGGATTAACGGAGCAGTGCCTGACTATCTGCCCTTTCCAATCTGAAAATCCGATCTTCCTACTGGAATACGATCTTGCAGATCAAAACAACTAGACATCTCAGGAATACAATTACTATAGAAGAGAAATAAAAAACAAAACAGACAACATAAACCATTTCATATAATTATAATTTTTATATAAGCATGATGAGTATCCTTAAAATATTTTAGCAAAT
>NW_011888869.1:2425040-2454303 GCF_000151845.1 Pteropus vampyrus
AAGCAAAGAATAATCTGAGCTATGAGTTCTAAAATCAATTAGCTCAAGATAAAGAACTCTATGTTTATTAAAGAAAAATAGACTTGATTTAAAGCATGTTTGTAACATTTACAAAAATTAAATATGTATTAGGCTATAAGGGAAGTTTCAAAAAAATGGGCAAATTATATATATAATTTTATTAAGATAATATTAAGTAGTATCAGAATTATATCAAAAGGATGCTAAATTAGCATCCTATAATCAGAATCTAAATAACGAATTACTATATAATCCTTTGATTAAACAGGAAATCTTAAAAAAATTCTGAAATATTTAGATTGAAGCAAATAAAAGTCCTGCATGACAAAATTCACAGAGTTATGGAAAGATAACGTTTGTGGGAAATTTATATCTTTAATTATCAGAAAACAAGAAAGGTTATAAAATACAAACCATGTACTAAACTTAAGAGGTTAAAAGGTAGAAACAGCATAAACAAAACTAAAGAAGGATTGACATCAAGGAAATAGAGAACAAAAATAAATGAAGGATATGTACAAAATTTAAACTGGGATTTTCTTTTTATTAATATTAATTAGATCTCCGAGGCAAAAATTTTTCAAGACTGAATTAAAAAATAAAAGGTAAAATGCTGAGTAAACAGAATGTGGTATAAAAAATTAGAAATACAGACAACTGAGATTAAATGTAAATGGTATTTAAACATTATATTCTGATAAGTCTCTATAATTATCTTAGATGTAAATGACACATTTCTGAAAAAGAAAAAGGGCAAAATGAAATAATCAGGGGGAAAAGAAGATGTGCATTGAGAAACAAATTTATTCTAAAAAATCACAAAAACAAAAAAGTGCTTTAAATGGCCATCAAAATCTCTATTTCCAAATGCCCAAATCCAAATGCCTTTGCAAATGATTTCTACTACATATTCAGGAAATAAATATTTTGTGTATTAGAAAAAAGTTTTTAAAAAATGTGAAATTAAAATCAAGTAGAAACAATTCCCTGCAAACCATATATTATAAAGCTTAGAAATGCTGACGAGTTCCTTAAGGCATAGGCTGGAAAGATGACCATTGCAGCAGTCTTTCCAGTAAAAGGTATGTATGGGTAACAACTGATGCGGTCATTCCAAGGAGAATTGAATTGTAAATATTAGGGATTTGACAATTAGAAGTTATAATAAAATGGCATGAAAAGATCCTAGAAACAAAGTAGTAAGTGGAAAAATAAATGACACAAGAACAAAAGCAATATTACTCTTTATGTGAATACAATACTCAGAAGTAGAACAAAATACATTTTTATAGGAATACATACAAATAAAAATTATTTATCAAAATAAAATGGTTGACAACAAAGGAAAGACTTAAGTAGAGAATGAGAATAAAAAATAATAGTGAGATGGGTGAAATTTAGATGGATGATAGGTAGATAGATAAATAATAAATAGATGATACATATTAGATAGAAAGATACATACATACATATATAAATAGATATACATATAGATAAAAACAAAATAGATAAATCATTTTACCAGATGATGATAACAGGTATTTAAAGAATGTGCCTTAATTAACTGTCTTATATGGAATTCAAACAAGAGAGATACACACATACATATCCATAATTTTTTTAAAAAAATAACACTTTGGGCAAATGGTGGCAATAAGGAGTGTGTCATTTCTAGCCTGAGCTCTAGTGGTAGGGAATGTATTCTCTTCATCGACTGTAATTTGGAGTACAAATTTATACTGTTGATATGGCCACAAAAGCTCAAGAAATAAACTCAGAGCATTTCTACTTTGGCAGTGCCTTAAGATCCTTTCCAGATGAGAAGTTTTCATCTCTGATCATTTGTGCCCTTGATTCATGTTTTACAAGGTTTCCAAAACAGAAATAAACAGAACATAATCTTAATCCAAACAAAAAACACATGTGAACATCAGTGGAAGCAAAAATAGATTAACTATACTGCCTTAAATTTCAAACATCATGATTACTGAATATAGAATATAAACTGAGATTAAAAGTATTTAAGAAAATGCAGAGAATTATGAATATGGGACGCTTTAAAATACAATGACTAGGATAATTCAGAATAACCTAACCAGTTAACAAGTTGAACAGTACGAAACTGAAGAGAATTAGAAAACTGGAAGACAAATGTGAATGGGTCCACCAAAGAAACTGGAATCAATGCAGATGGTTTTCACCAAATGATCAGAAAAGTTGTTTGAGAAAATCAGTAACACATTTCTAGACTCCTTTGTAAATATCAACTCCATTTGGATATGCAGATATTCATGAGAGAGCAAGCTCACTTTTGATAATGTGTCCTAGAATAATTTCTGCATATAGACAGTTGGAAAAATGTACAAGAATGCTGCCAGCAGCACTGTTTGTAATATGAAAAAATGTATATATATATATCCTTCATATGATGAATGTGGAAATTTGTAAGTGGAACATTAATTATAGAAGAAATAAATAGATTAAAGCTATTGGAATCACTATAAATAAAATATAAACATATAACATTTTATAACATATAAAATCACTATTTTTGTTTATCATCCTATCCATATATATTAAACTTATAAAAATATATCTCAATATATTTCGTGATTAACACGAAATTCAAGAAAACATTTACTTTTGAAGAGGTGGTCAGGAAAACAATATGATTGGGGAGAGGTACAAGAGGGCTTAAACAAAACTTTTAATGTCTTCTTACTTCAGTGTTGGATTCAGAGGGGTTTATTCTTCTATGTTATTGTCTATCAGAAATATGTTCTAATAAATTAAAGGAAAAGGAAATTTATCTAAATGCTAAATTTCAACAAACTAATAAAAGGCCTTAAAACATCTGCTATTAATTTCATTATCTTAGAGAAAAACATATTGATACATGAAGACATTTGATATTGTGTGTCTGCACCAGCATATGATTTAAATGGCTGCTTAATATAAAAAGACCTATGTGCAGCAGGTTGCAAATAGGTCCCGAGGGGACGGAACAAGCCAGCTGGAATGTGTGGCCCACCTGCCCAATTAGCACTAAGGCTAAAAGCTGCTGACAGGCAGTTTCTATTTTTATCTAATCTTTAAATTCCAGGAACCTCATTTCACTAAATCATAGCTTTCTAGTAGGATTTTAAAAGCTTTCCCTCTGCTTATTTATTTTTAATCTAGATTTCCCTCAAGAGCTCCACTCATAGATGGTTGCTATCCTGATAAGCTCCCCATATCCTCTGCCATTACATGATTGGAAAAAACAAACAAAAACCTCTCCTGAGCTAAAATTAAAGCAAAAAAGTATCTAGGAATAATTTACCAATTTTTCATGTCAAAAACTAATTTTTTAAAAAATTAAGTATTAATAATTTTCTATTCTTTTTAATGTCTTTTTCATTTGTATAGACCACTATGCAAACTTAAAGACATTTACAACTAATTGGATAATTATGCTTAAAGAGACAATAAAAATGTACCCATAAGTTTATTAAACATTCCTATAATAGCTCTTTAAAAGTTAGCTTTAAATTCAATATATTTTTTATATTTAATACATTTTATATTCAATACATTTTTATATTTGAAAGATATAATGCCATGATATTGGCAATGACAAGGTAGTATGACACAGGTGTACTCTGAAATGGTGTGACATTAAGAGAAAATTTTAGTATTTAACAATTTACACATGTTTGTGTAACCTTACTTAATTCCATTTATAGTTATAAGTTAGATAAGGTATATACACACATATAATGACTTTGAGAATTAGTGTAGATAATGAGGTACATGAAGATAGTGATAGATGAGGAACCTATACTATCCATTCTTTGACATAAGTGATAAGGAAACAAGCCTATTTCCAAGAGTTAGGAGCAAAGCTAGGCTGGGAAATATAGAAGTTTTGTCTGAATCATTGGCCCTAAAAAAAGCAAGGATATCAAATGACAGAGAAATAGATCAGACCTATATGCTAGATTTCCCAAAGTAAGATCAACTTGATCAATTTTAGATTTACAACTGGTATCTATTCAATTAATTTTTTTTTATATTGACATACAATTTAAATTGAGTTAGAGTTCTAAAGTAATACAAGGAGGATATACTATTTCCTTTGAGTCAACAAATAGTTAAAAGAAAGTGTGATACATTCACTCAATTAGGAGGGGAAAAAAAAACAAATCAATGCACCTATAGGCTTTTAATAATATAATTCATATTTACACCAAAAACAACAGCATAACTGTATTAGAAAGCAAGTTCACTAATTCTTTGTTCTTTGAACAGGTGTAATTCAATCAATTTCTAATTTAAGAGAACAAATAATACTTCAAGATAATTAAGGAAATCTTTCAAAAAATAGTTAGAAATCTTATCACATTTAAACTTATTAAATAGTTGGAAAGCTACATCCATATCTTTTAAATAATAGTCAACATTTCTAAAAGTCTGAGAAAGTATCAGAAGTCAGATCATCTAAAACTATTTGATATTTAAATCCCAACAACATTGAGTGGCTAATATTTGTGATACAACAGAAGTGAAGAAAGAAAAGAGAAAAACCCGGGAGACATGTATAAATTTCTGATACTTATTAATAGTCAATTTTTTCAGTTCTCATTACTGAAATATTGGCAATAGAATATCACACATAATAGAAGTCATATATTCTTACATATTAATGTTATTGTTATGTTAAAGCATTTACAGTTGAAACTTATTTCAGAGTCAAATAAAAATTGAATTGAAATAGAATAATCTTGTTAAATTTAAAGCTCTAAATTATAGCCTTATATTGGAAATTGAGAAGAAAATTGAAATAAAAATAATTTCAACTATTGTTTATTTTTTATGTGTATTAAATATTACCATTTTCAAGTACAATGTGAAAACCACATTCAGGTTCAGATTACTGTAATATCATATTAGTCCACCAAGTCAGTGCACAAACAATTACAAAGTTCAGGAAAAGTTACAGTGAAATAGGAATGCTAATAATAGTCTATAAACAGCATAATTTATAACTCGAACAAGAGTGGGTTATGTCTATAAACATAAGGAAGACAAGGCAAGATTATGCTCCAAATTTAAGTGGGCTATGGGGAGTGATGAGCTGCAAAGAAGATCAAGGTTAAGAGATATGAAACTTATACACAGATGTCTTACTATTGCATAAAAGTCATAGGTCAGGAAAAAATTTTCAAATTTCTCAAATTTTAGTGTGTATGAGTCACTTGGGACTTGTTAAACTATAGACTTCCTTGGATTCCACTTCAAGAGGAGCAAATTCATTCAATATGCTTCATCTAAAATAGCTTTAAATAAATTCTTCATAAGAGCCATTTATTACAATTTCTCTCAAAATTATATTGAAAATGTAGAATAAAAATACATCACAATTAAAGATTACAATCATTTAGCTTGTGTTTATGCGGAATTCAATTAATTATTTTCAGTACTGCTAGTTTTTCTTGTCTCTAAATGTCTTTCATCTCATAACTTCCTTAAAAATTATAATTGCAAGGAAGGGTCAAGATAACAGAGGTGGAAACCCCTGATATCACCTCTTTCCATGAACACATCCAAACTAGCACTACATATAGAACAACTATCTCTCAGAATGTTATGAAGAGGAGCAGAGCAAATTTTCTGCAACTAAAGATATTAAGAAAAGCCACATAGAGATAGGGAGGAGGAGCAGAGACACAGTTTAGTCAGGATCCACACTCCTGATGCAGTATACAATCAGGAGTGGTATCACAATTGCAGAGGTCTCCCCTGTGGAACAAAGGGTCCAAGCTTCATATCAGGCTCTTCGGCCTGTTAGACCTGTACCAGGAAGAAGAGACTCCATAATATCTGGCTTTGAAAACTAATGGTGTTTGTGTCCAGAAAAATCAAAGGGCCGTAGGAAACCAAGATACAGCTATTAAAGGGCTTGCACATAAATTCACTTACTCTGAGTTCTAGCATGGAGGTAGCAGTTTAAAAAGTGTCTGGGTCATACATGAAGAAGCTATATTGACTAATTTTAGGGTGAGTGCCAGAGGAGCAGGGATGTGTTAGAACTTTCTATGGGGATGGAAGTGCTAGTGGCCACCAATTTGTTTGTTTGTTTATTTGTTTAATTTTCCTTTCAGCTAGCTGGCCTGGAATTGGCAGGCACCATTTTTGACATTTTCTATTTCAACACTACTTGCCCTGCCATAGCTGGAGCCCATCTCAAGGGGCTCTCACCCCACCACTTCTGGCAAGTGACCTCAGCTGGCACTAGATACCCTACCAAGTGGCTCCTGCCTTGACCACTGTGTCACACATGATGGGCAGCCTAAGCAGGTACAAGCAACCCTGTCAAGAGAAACCAATCACACCTCATCTGGTGGGTAGCCTTGTTGAAGACCAGTACCACCCCCGCAAAAATAAACCCAGCCCCTGCTCTAGGGGAACAGCGCCAGCATACCAGCATAGCTGAAACATCCATGGCTGGGCCATACAGACAGCCAAGCCTGGACTGGTCCCGCCCATTAGAGTATCTACAGAAGTCACAACCCAACTAAAACAGAAGGGTGCATGCGACCCACACAGTCATCACCTCTAGAGCACCTGGCTTTGGTGGTTAGGGGGATTCTGCCAATATGTCACACAGAACACATTCCTCATAGGCCACTTTTACAAAACTGGGAGTTGTAGGTGATCTACCTGATATATAGAAGAAACAAACACAGTGTCACCATTCATATTTATTACTAAATTATTGACTATATTCCCTATACTGTACATTACATGACTATGACTATTTTTATAACTGGCAGCTTCTACTTTTTAATCCCCTTCACCTTTCTTGCCCATTCCACCTTCTTTTTATCTGGCAACGAATAGATTGTTCTCTCTATTATATAGATTTGTTTCTTATTTGTTTTGCTGTCTGTTTCTTTTTTAAACTCCACATACAAGTGAAATCATATTATATTTGTTCTGCTCTGTCTGACTTATTTCACTTACCATATCATCTATGTTCATCCACATTGTCACATTTTTTTTTTTAAGGTAACATCTATTTCCTTCAATTTTTGCATTCTGATGTTGGTTATTTTCAGATCTGAGTTATATCTGCCATCATGTCAGATTTTAATAAGCATTGTTCATATGAGCTGTCCTCTCACCAAAAAAGACAGGATGGTATAGGCTATTTAGCAAAGCTATATAACACTATGACATTCTTAGTGAGAAAATTACTGTAAAGCAAAAGATTCTAGAGCTATAATGTAGAGTCTTCGGTCATAAAAGAAATTGTCAGGTGGCTAATATCCTATGTTTGGCTACACTGAGACACTAAATCCTAAAAAAAATACTATGGTGTGATGGAAATATCCCCTCTGGCTGCTTTTTCAAAAATATTTAGAATTCAAAACATCCTTTTACAGTATCAATATTAAAAAATGTGATAATTAGTTATAATTTTTCTTCTTTTTTGATATGAAATTACTTCATTTTAAATTGATGGCTGTAAAGCCATTGTTTTAAACCATTGGTTTTCAACATGACAAACAAAGTAAAAATACAATGTGTAGCCATAGGCTATACAAGTTTGCAATTCTACTCCATCCCATCTGGACTAATTTTGCTTTTGAAAAGAATTTCTCCTTAATCTGGAGTTTCTCAGTTGGCACTGATTGTAACAGTCGTGTTTTATTTCTTAAACCAGCTTTATCCTTCCTTTTTCTCCCAGAATACAAGACTTATAGATGCTGCTTTTGTTCTTGTTAGATCTATAGGCCCTCTTCCTATTACATTGTTGAATTTCGAAATTGATAATTTTTACCATTTTTCACTTTTTAGAACTTATTGCTTATAAAATACTTCATCATGAGATATGTCATGGGTCTTGTTGAACAGCTTTGACACGAGAAAAAAAGATTTATTTAAGAACACTTTTCAACAGAATTGATCATATTTAAATATTATGAAAGATAAGTGGTCTTCTATTGATAATTATCTAAATGTAATGAAATTTCTGAAAGAGATATTCTTGTCTCAATATAGATATATCCAGTTTTTCAGAATCAAAATTATAAATCAGATAACAGAAAGAATGAAATATTTCACTTCATATTTGTACAACTATACTATTTTCTATTAAGATTTTTTGAAATAAGCACCAAATCCACACCATAATAAAGTATTAAAAAGTCTTTCACTTTTTTCTTCCAATGTTCCTTCCCATCTTATTTATGTTGACATGTTATAGACTGAAACGTGTCCCCCAAGAAGAGATATATTAGAATCCTAAGCTCCAATACCTTAGAATGTAACCTTTACAGAGGTAATTAATTTAAATGAGGTTGTTGGGGTGAGCCCTAAACCAATATGACTGGTGTGATTAGAAAAGGGGGAAATTTGGATACAGACATGTATAGAAGGAATATGATATGAAGCTACAGAGAGAATACCAATAACGAAGAACACCGAAGATTGCCAGCAAACCTCTAGAGAAAGGAGCAAGGTCTGTAACAAATTTTCCTTCACAAATCCCAGGAGGAACTAAGTCTGCTGACACCTTCATCTCAGTCGTTTAGCCTCCAGTTCTGCTAGACAATATATTTCTGTTGTTTTAAGTCATCCGGTTTGTGGTGTTTTGTTATAGCACCTCTATCAAAGTAAGTGAGCACGTGCCCATTTTTATTAAGTGGAACGATTCTACTTGAGTGACATTTGTTGCTTGGTATCAACACATTGTTACATAAAAAAAGAAAAGAAAGAAAAAATAAACACTATTTCTGTCATAAACACTACAGAGAGCTGACACACTCCTCTTTTAAATACTCATAAGCTAACTATGGGTTTATATTTATCTAGGGAATCGCTTAAAATTCAATTTATGCCTCTGTAACAAAGTAACTTTTCAACGTCTGAATTGGGCTTGAGTATTTCTGAAGAATGAAGATGAGTAATGTTCTTCCATTTCTAACCATTTATTTCACATGAGTTTAATATATATATATATATATATATCTTTGTTGGTTTTGAGTTATTTTGCTTGCTTGTTTATTTATTTGCTGGAAGTAAAATGAAGGGTTCTGATTAAAAATAAAAGGCAAAAAGGTGCCACAATAAAAATAAATAAATAAATAAAACACAAGAAGATAAAGAATGAAGATAAGGATGAGGAATATAAGAAATGATGAAAGGCAAAAGAGCAGTCACTGTGATAATGGAGGAAATGTGACCAAGGCCTCATCACTGTCGAACAGAGACAAAGGAAGTAATGAATTTAAAGACACTTGTTTACATGGGCAATTTTTCTGAGGCTCTGCTGTGGAATACAGGTGACATATGCAAGGAGTCATTATTCTCCTTTCCAGGTCAACAGACAAGATGTTTCAGGCACCCATAGTGTCGAGAGCTGATATTAGCAGCAGCAAGGGACAATACCCTTTGTACCACCATTTGAGCTTTTTATGGAAAGACAGAAGCAGCAGAGAGAGTACACAGGAGGCACTGCCACCCTAGGACTCCCCAAAATAAATGAAGTTTTGTGGCCTGGAGACAACATCAGCTATATTATCAGCAGGGTTTAGTGCAACATAAAAATGCAAGACCCCTTGTTCAAAAAGTAAGTTTCAAGATAGTAACAACATAGTTTAAACCCATGCAGCCCGGCTGAGCATGGGGTACCCCACAATTGGATAAGTCACATTCTTATAAAGCCTGCCTAACCTGGATATCACTCATGAATAAGCAGATAGGGGCTAGAAACTGATATGATATAGTAATATTAACAAAATGAGATCATGGTTAAATATATCATCAATTATAGGAATAATTCCTCAGTTTAGTAAGTATGATACCTTTTTAACATTTTAATTTTCTGTTTTTAATTGCCTTAAAAAGCTAAAATGGTGAAGGTAATGAGAGCATCTCTCTTAATAACATATTTTAATTAACAAACCAATAAATGACTCACTATTTTGAGAGCTTATTTTGTAGATTTTTTATTATAATGCTTAATTAAGAAATGTTTTCTAAACTATCTGAATTATATGTATGAAATCGAAATATCTTTCTAATTTATATAGGGCATGTTATTTCTGATTAGCAACATTGATATAAAGTTGGTGATATTTTCACTATAGATTAAGCAAATAGAAATTATTATTTTATCTTATCATGAATTTACTGTTCTCCATGACTTGAATTTCTAAATAGTAGCTGAGCAGTCTTTTTTTCAAATGTGAGTATACACTAGCCAGGCAGTCTAGATATACAGAAATAGGAATTCTTAAGTGTCTGCTTTTTCAGACATTCAGGATATTTATGTTACTTTTTTCTTAGTTCAATTTCTATTAAAATTTCCTGAAAGTAATTTGAATCTTCTCTTCTTTCCTATCCAACAGAGTAATCTGCTTTTCCTGCCTTCAAGTGCATATAATAAACATTCTACATTTTTTCTCTTTTATATTCTTGAAACAATTTACATTCACACATCTGACATTTCCCATAATTTCATATCCATTTTTATATATCTTCTAAATAATAAATTAATTTGAAATTGATTATGAATTATTATAACTAAATAGTAAAGATTATTTTTGTTGTCTTCTTTTTGTACCCTTTTGCAATTAAAGGGTAAGGTAAAATAAAGTTAAAAACAGAGTAAGTCTTCACTTAGCATCACTGATAGGTTCTTGGAAACTGTGACTTTATGTAAAATGACATATAACTAAATCAATTTATCATAGTCTAATTGACATAAACAAATGTTAAGTTCCAGTGGCATATTTCTGGTCAGAAAAATATCACCAAACTTCTGAATAAAGACCTGAAGCCCTTCTAATATTAAACATTGCAATAAACGTGAGCTATACATACATTTAAAAAAGATTATAAAAACAAGATAATCCTTTCCAACTCGTTTATTCCAGTTCAGGATTGTAGTGGCCAGAGCAGATTCCACTAGCTCAGGGCACAAAGCAGGAACCACCCTGGACAGAATGCCCTTCCATCTCAGGGTGCACCCCGCACACCCACAATCACTCAGACTGGAACAATTTAGACACACCAATTCAACTCATATGCACATCTCTGGGATGTGGGGAGAAACCAAAGTACCTGGAAAAAAACATTGATACACGGGGAGAACATGAAAACTCTACATAGACCATGGCCCTGGACAGGAAGCTATTTTTTTTTTTTTTCTCATCAACTTAATAACCAAAGGACATTGAATAAGATGGGTATTATTCAAGAAACTCCTGTATATATTTTCACTTACAAATTTTAGACAACTGAGATTTTTTTGTCCACTTACAGCAACATTTTAAAATTTTTTCACGTTATCTAAAAACATGCAATAATAACCACTATAAGAGCTTCCTTATGATTCTCTTATAGATGTTGCCGAGGGCCCTCAAATTACATTCCTCCATAACCAAAATGTTTTCTTGTCTGAATTCTATCTAGTTTTCTTGAAAGTATTCTTCCTCTCAGGGAGCCTTGCGTAAACTTCTAAATCCAAGTTTTATTATACAAATCTATTTAAAAAATAGACTAAGGAATACATTTCCCTTTCTCTTGCCTGATATTATCTTAATTACATTTTTCTATCTTTTTTCCTTAAGTTTTTTAATTATTCAGCTATTTCCCCATTAGTATTTTCATCATCCTTCTTTTGGTCTCCCTACTGAAATTTCTTCAACAGTTTTTATTATCTCATATGCCTTTCTACTCATCCTCAGGCCATTTGTTTTCTTCTTAGAATAGAGACGTAATATACTGATGAAGAATTCTTGATGAAAGCTAACCCTTGGATGATGTTTTTCTGATTGCATCTGGGGCTTGTTGCTAGAAGGGGTACACTTTTATCAACACATGGTACATGTGATGGTTAATTTTATGTGTCAGCTTGGCTGGGCCACAGGGTGCCCAGACATTTGTTTAAACATTATTCTGAGTGTCTGTGAAGGTGTTTCTGGATGAGATTAACAGCTGAATCAGTAGACCCAGTAAAGCAGATTGCCCTCCCAAGTGTGAGTGGGCCTCACACCATCAGTTCAAGGCCTGAGTAGAACAAAAAGGATGACCTTCTCTGAAGAAGACATAATTTCTCCTGCCTGACTTTCTTAGATCTGGGACACAGTTTTCTCTTCCTTTTAGACTCCAGCCGAAACACTGGTTCCTCCTGTTCTCAAGCCTTCTGACATTTGGATTGTAATTACATCATTAGTTCTGGTACTTAGGTCTTTGGTCTCTGACTGGTACTACATCATTGGCTCTCTCAGAGTTCTAGCTTGCTGACTCACTCTGCAGACCTTGGGACTTATCAGCCTCTACAACTGGGTGAGGCAATTTCATGTAATGTCTCTTTAAATATATGTATATCTTTAAATACATACACATATAAATGTATACAATCATGACTAGCATGCTATTAATAAATTGGTGTTAATCATTATAATACTCTCTGTGTGTTCGTATGAAGATAAACTCAATATAATGACATTATTTTGATTAAAAAATGTATTTTACATTGACCAGCTTAAGAAACTCATCTACTCCTTGATTCTTTGTTTTACTAAATTATCTAATTGATTAAATTGCAAACATCACAGTAAAGCTGTTTATATAAAGGCAACTACATTGTATTTTTCTGTGATATATCTTTAATCTTTGGAAAAATAGTAAAAATTTACATCAAGAAATATCTCAGAAGCAGGAAAACATAGGACCAAAGCAGCTGCACTTGGAAAATATACTTCCAATTTAAAAACATATAAAAACTATTTGACCAAAATAGCAAATATAAAAAATAAATATTTGTCGTACAGCAATTAGTTTATATTAGTGAATTAATTTTGTCAAGATAATATGTAATGGATAAAATTATGAGAAAATTAATGGGTCTAAATAAAAATTCTATTTATTTTGGTATACCAGCATGTAATATTGAATATTTTTGCTCTACTCCTCTTTTAGAGACATAAGATAGGATTTATCAGGAAATATTTGTAATATTTCCAGGAGTTTGCGAAAGGAATGCAGATGCTATCTCTAGATAATTTGGAGACCTTGAGCTAAGGAATTTTAAAATAAACTAAAATGCACTTTATATTTTTCAGCTTGTCAATGAGAAAGACTTGTATGCAAAAATCTAACCTTTTTACTTACATTTCTATCTCAGTTGTTCCCTGCTTATGAAAACTTTTATTCTACTATAAAAGGAAATTAAATCAGTTCAGCACAATTGGCCTTTCACGAAGTCAGCTGGATTACACATAGCTACTTTCCAATTTTAGGTGATTCTGAATTATGCCTTTATTGACTTCAAGTAATTCCCCAGGCACAAGCATATTGCTCACTACTTAGTAATTTATAGATTTATCATTTCTTTTTCTGCCAGCAACATTTATTATTTTTTTATAACCATGGTTGTATAGTTTTCTTTGGATATTTATTATTGTTCAAGTGATGGTATTCTTAGTAATAACTGCTAAATTTTATTTCTTTTTAATGTGAGTTTTCTGTCCACTCTTAAATTTATCTATATGAGTTTTACCGCTGTGACCAAAGAATTTTTTTCAGTAAAGACTATAAATTTCAATACGGACTATCAATGACACTTTGTATCAAGGGCTTAATAAATATCTGTTGAATTAACATATATATAGAGAGAGACATACATATATAACCTTAATTATTAATATTAAATTCCATAAAGTAAAATAGACTTAATCGTTCCTCCTGCTATGCATTCATTGCTTAATTATTGTAATTAGTGTCTATTTTACCATTATGAACTTCTTGTAAGCAAGTCATATACATTTTCTTTTTTTATCTTTTATTATTACAAAATGACCAGCATCAGAAATTAACAAAAATACTAATTTAATAAAATGAAACCATTATTTTCATTTTTAGGTATATGGGAAATTGTCTCAGTAGAATATTGCCAAGGAATTCATGTTCCAAATGAAACTTTTCAGAGATTACATCACAGCCTTCCTCGATCTGTCCCATATCTATGTGAAAATGCTCCAAAGCTGATCAAGAGAGTTATTACTGAAGAATGACATCAAATAATCTAATAATAAAATTAAGAAAACATTTTTAAAGAGAAAACTAAGAGTAAATTACCAATTTCCTATCAGACAAAAATTAGTGTCCATAAATAAATAATAAGAAAGAAATTTAGCATGTAATGCTAAGTGGGGTGAAATGATTAAAATAAGGATAATGTGGCTCCTAGTTTCAGATCTATTAGAAACACACACACACACACACACACACACACACACACACACACACACACATTCCCTCCAAGAATACAAAAATTTGAGAAAAAATAATACGTTTTTATTGAAATGCATACCTGAGCTTTCAAGAAAGAAAGAAACAAAAGGTACTAGAAAAAGAAAATAAAGTGAAAATCAAGTTGAAAGCATCAAAACTAATACTGCACATTTCACAAGCTGCTGCTACAGCAATTCTGGAGCTTGAGATATATTGCCCACATGCAGCAGGAGGTGAAACCTTGAGCTTCTAAAAACTGGTTTATATCTGTGACGACTGCAAAAATATCTGCACTTTTAGTGAGCTTTACCCTTAGTGAAAATCTGACTAGAAACATTGGAACAGGAAGAAAAGAAGGCAACTGTCTCTAATTTATTTCTGGGGGATTGGGGAAATCTCTGAAAACATAAATATTTACCACAAGCCCACCAGAGTAGGTTTTAAATATACAATATCTGTACTTAGAAAAATTCTGGGCAAGATATTAACATAAAATTTGGCTCTGGCCAAAGATATTGTTAATGTCCCAGGTAGAATCAAAAGCAAAATCTTGTCAGGTGTACGTAGGATGTAGCCTATATATTGTACTCCTGGAAACCTCCCATCCATATTGTTTATTGTATAGACTGAAGAGGTAACATTTATATTTCTCAAACTTTCTTTTCCATGATGGTTTGAGCGTGAATTGAGTTTTCTCAATTGGATTCACTTGCATGAAATTTGGAACATGATTGTTGATGCAGAGGCCACCTTCCTGATATTATTGCTTCCAGAAAGCAATGTGGTGACACTGAGTGTTAGAGACATCTGAGGTGGCCAGAATTAGCATTCTAGTATCCAGCTGTCATCCCCATGATGATCTGGGACAGAAACAACAGACAAATGCCATGTTCCAGGGTCTGGTCATCAGGTTCATGGGTGTGAGAGTCAGCTGTAGTGGCAGAACCAATAGCTTTCTGATGTCAAGAATTATGAAGTGCGTGAGAATTTACAGGCCTTGCAAGCTAACAAGCTCGTCTGCCACAATTTTACGGAGGCTGGCAGAAGACACCAGTTTCCTGAGTCATAGATAAATTATAACTAATGGCACAGCTGAAAGCATGGACGTTGTATTCATTCTGGTTCCTATGCCTGCTCATTTCCCACTAGGGCAATAAGGAGACACCCATGTGCATGCTGCACGCTCTCCATAGGAATAGCCACATGTGAAGACTTGTTAATAACAGAGTTACAAAGGCCACCATATTTGTCTCAAATTGAGTCATGCCTGGAAGACCTCCCAGCTCCAGAGCTCCCTGTGGGATTGGCTGGGATCTCTGTTGCAACTTCGTTGTAGTTTAATTTCTTACCCTGTTGGATCCTGCTTCCTCATTACTTAAAGATGGTTTTCCCAAGAGAATGGCATAATTGGACACCTGAACCAAAATCTTTATCCCAACTTCTCTTTCCAGGAAACCAACTTAAGACATATACTATAGCAGGCAAGGGACAGAAACTCTTCTTGGCATTTTAAGTACAAATACTTGAATATATGTATTAGAAGCTTGCAAAATAATTGGGAAGTCTAGAGGAGTAAAAGCTTGAAGCCACACCTGGAATGTTAAATCCAAGAATACTTTAGTGTAGTTAAAATCTCAAAGTCTGTGGCTGGGACACAGTTCTCTATAGGTTTCTGATGGTTCTGCACAATTTATGAATAAGGCACCAATTGCCTTCTTTGTCTGAATTATCTTATCAAAGATGTTCATCTAGTACACAGTTTTGGAATTTAGAGATACCGTTTCTTTCCAGAGTAGAGGGAAGGATTATTTGCTTTTCAATATAATAAAGATGATGTTTATTATCTTTAGGTAAAGCTTCATTCAATAGGTTTGCTAAGGCCTGTTATAAAACATACAAGATCTCTAAGCTCTTGGTTTCTCAGCTGCGAGGCAATCTCACAAGTATTCAGGGGCAAATGGATACTTAAATTATCACCTGATATCATATGGAATAAGGTGCCAGTTGAAGGCAAGTTTTCAATGGGTGAAGCAGTTGCTCAGCTACAACATTGTGATGGGGAAAAGAAATATAAAAATGAGGTTAGAGCAGTGGCTGTCCTGGAATAAATGGAGAAAATTATAATGTAAAAGCTCCATGTACTCAGATGAGATAACCAAAGAGGTTATAGAACTATCCTAAAATAATACCTTGTATTGTGTAGACACAAGACTAATGTAGCCAAAAATTAGTTTCAGAATCTAATCTTATAGATTGTGCAGAATTACAACACAAGTTGAATTTTTAACTCCTCCATGTCTCTTTCAATATTTTCCTACCCCATTCCTACTCTTTAGCATCAGAACTAGCAAGCCCTAGAGAGAACAAGTACAAAACCTGACTGAGGAAGAAGTAACTGACAAACCAAAATAATTGTAAGAGGTTGACAATTTATACCAGCAAAAATGTAGAGAACATGTGTAGGGATGAATTATAAGAATAATGAACTAGATAGGAATGAAAATGTCTTTAGATTAGATCATAGTTTTCAACATAGATGAGACTATCAGTATTCTGGGTTAATAGGCTAGTTTCAGAATATGATAGTTGATCCTTTTGCTTGATTTACTGACCAAATCCAGAATACTCAGTAGTACTTTTCATTAAATAATGTCGAGAGTTCTAAACTTCCTTGATATAGTGCAAAAGATTAAATTAGAATAGAATAGTTAGAATAGACTTATCTTTAACTATATATTCAGGTTCTTCAATGATGTCCCCTGAAAGAACAAAGTGTCTTTATAAAGGCACTAGTGAGTTGATCACTGGCACCCTTAAATGTACTGTGACTATGCCAACAGCAGAGATTAACACTAAATCTTTGATACGGCACCTATACCTAGAGACCAGCCAATTACCTGTGGCAAGTTGATCACATTGGTCACATTGTATCATGGAGCTGGCAATTATTTTCCACCCTATAGGTAGTAATCTGGCATGGATTTACCTTTCTTGTCAGCAGTATTTCTGAAATTGTCATCTTCTTCGAATTCACCAAATGCTTTATTTACTGCTATATATCCCAAACAATATTACTTCTGCACCAAAGAACTAATTTTCATGTAAGATAAGTGATCAACATGACTATGAAATTCACTGGTCTTATCACAAACACCAATACACAGAAGCAGCTACCTTTATAGATTGGTGTAATAGTGTATTTCATTGAGTACTTAGTATGTTGCCAGCTAGTAGAAACAGTTGCTTGTGAATTGATGGTACAAGATGAAATAGATATTATAAATTGGTAAGAAATACATGATGCTGTTCTGCCATAACCCAGAATATCAGAGATAGAAAAGTGGAAGAGGTATTTCTCACTATTTCACTTAATAAGATACTCTCAAATTTTTGCTCACTCATTCTCCAACTTCAAGTTATGCTACTTTAGAATTCAAGGGAAGAACGCTCCCACTAAGGTACAAAAAATTCTTCCATTGAATTGGATGTCTAAATTTTCACTTGACAACTATATATCTTCATGCAATAGAAACAAGATGAAAGCTAGGAGACTGATTATGATTATCAAAAGAACAGGATTATGGGCACAAGGCATCTGTTTTGAACTCAGAACATCCTTTGTACTAACATAATACTTTCACATGCATTGGTAAATACTGATGGAAGGTTATAGCAACCTGATACAGAAAAAAAATCACAAAGAACTCAAGAACTTCAGAAAAGAAATTTGAGGCCACCCTACTGGAGAATATAACAATAACAGAACTCTGATGGCTAAGGTATTATTGAAGGTTTCAGAAAACATAAAAATTGATAATATGATCAATTACAGACTACAGAAAATGTCCGTGTTTTCTGCCTTTCTCTATTCTGTGCCCATTATAAATATCAACCAATTTTCTTCCATATTAACTAATCTACCTTTCTCATACAGTTTTACACAAGGTGTTGCAGATGGTGGTTAACTTTCTAATTTAGCTTTCAGGTAGAACATATGAAGTTGAGATTATGACTGAATTAATACAATAAACGTCATCCCAAGATGCATTCCATGACTAACAGAATTCAGCGTGTCTCCTTCTGGGTATATAGACTTGTGTTCGAAGAGAGGTAGTTGCATTACAGTATAGGGAATATGACTTCTGGAGATGAGGAAGAGAAGAATGTAGAAATGAAGAGAGGATTTTGGGGTTCCCCACTATTTTGAAAAAAAGAAATGTGAAACCAACTTTGGAAAATGTTAATATCTCTTTAAGTGGTTAAGGGCACAGAATCTCTTTATATATTTTGTACTATTACATGTATTTATAAATTTCTAAAATTCCAATATAAATAAAAATATAATAAAGATGGATTCATATTTAATTGCCCCTAAAATTACATGTGTAAATATCTAGATATGGTACAATTACCATTTAATTGGTGAATTATTATACATTCTTCAGCCTAAGAGTTGGGCAATTTCAAAGTACTTTAATTTCCAAAAAAAATATATATATATAGAAATGAGAATGGTAGCAGAAGCTATGAAATCTTAATTTATTTACGAAAAATGAAAGAATAGAAGAAAAATTACCTAATAAGAACATGCAATGCCATCAAACTGGGAAGAACTTGTAGGACAATAAAGAATACTTTGCTTTGATGTAATGCTAGTGTGTGGCATGAGAAGCAAGAAACTGTTGTTGGTTTTAGAAACACAATAAATTGTGTGAAGAGATAGATAGATTATAATGTACATCTTAAGAAAATAATAATTAAAGATTATAGGAGACCAAAGATGACATTAATTGATGGAAAAGGCAATGTATACACTCCTGAAGTATCGCAACTTTTTCCAAAAGTAAAATGACACAAATTGCAATCATGGAAAACTATACCACTCTCCCCCAAAATAATATTTATTTGTGCTGTTTGACATGAACCTTTAAGTATCTTGTTCATCATTCAGTAAGTAACATCTCTTTGAACAACATAATATTGAGATTATTTATGTATCAGTTTCCCATGCCCTTTCAGATATAATTTATTTCAATCATCTTTAGAGATAATTTTACTTACATTTTTTATTATATTCACTTTTATGGCAGATGGTGGAAGAATTTATTCTGAATGTATTTAATGTATGTCCTAATATTGGCACGAATAATTAAATCTCATGCTGCAGGGCATAGGCTAATTGCTAGAGGGTTTTAAAGGAGTATTTCCCCTCTGTGCACAAAATTGTGTAATCACAAATTAAAAGAGAGGGGGAGGATTGAGAATCTGCTATTCATTGCTCTATGAGTACTGAAGTAAGGCACCGATCTAGAAAATTCTGCAGGAGAGGTTCATTCTAGTGGTTCATTCTACGTACCATAAATTGATATTTCCCCTAAAATTAATTATAAAAGAATCCATTTTTCAAAGTTTTACTATTTTTTGTGTGATACATTTCATTATCTTGTATCTAAATTATTACTTTTTACTTCGAGTATAAATATTTTAAAATTAAAATTAAAATTGTCCATGCTTCCAAATTCTCACGTGTCATCTTTCATTGAAGTTTTTTAGTATGAATTTGACAAACTTTGTGCAATAGACTAAATGTAGGAGTTTCTAACACAATTTGTTTAACTGAAAGTTCTAAATATATGGCCTAAAAGGGTCCTAAGGTATTTAAATTGCCAAAATTTAAAAACGTTGTGAACTAACCACAAAAAAGCCTTGTTTATACAAAATTAATCTGCAAATTACGTACATGGGATTTTTTTTTTTAATTAAGATTCCAAGATTGAAATGTAACATTAGGTTGATTAGGCTAAAAAGTTAATTTTAGAGCACATTTTTATCCCCGCCCTCTAAATAATCTTCACTTTACAAGGCATTCTAATTCTTTGAAAGATGACTATTGAATCACTCCTCATCTAATGTCACCATCTCAAGGACTAGCAATGCTGGAGTTTACACAAAATCAGAATTTTCCTGGGTCAGTAGCACCAAAATGCTTTTAACGAGCAAAGTTTCCAAAAGAGTAGATCACAACTGACACATTATAATGGATCACAGTGAAACTAGGAGTTCACAGGGCCACTAGGGGAAGGCCCTGTGCTAATGAAGCAGATCAGGGGCACATATCCAGTCAGAACAATTTAATTCTCATTTATTTCTGGCCTGGCATTTGGTTAGTCAAGGGCCAATTTGTAAAGTGATTCTCTCTGTCAGTGAACAGGACCCAAAAGATAAATCAAACAATATCTGGCAAATAAAACACAGCCAATTTTTTTGTCTTTGGCTGCCCAAAGGCAAAATATATATATAAAGGTGAGAAACAAATCTCACGCTTTTCTCAGGGGCGTCAGGCAATAGAAAAGTTGTTAGATTCTTCCTTTATTTCTAAGAAGGCCACTGCAAAAAAAAAACCCCAAAATCCCTTTATTATGTAACAACACCATAGAGCTAACATAATAATTTGGTAAAAAAAGAACATATTTATAGTATGGAATTATGTTGTCCATAGACACTATGAACTAAAAAAAATATGTAGATAATATGAAAATAGAAACTAGAAAGATAATTACTTAAGCCTCTAATATTTCTCTCTCTCTCTCTCTCTCTCTCTCTCTCTCTCTACACACACACACACACAAACACACACAGTTTCTCAGGCAGAAGGATTTATAAGAATATACACTTCAAAGATTTCTAAACAGAATTCAGTAACCAATAAGCAGCCTGCTTAATGATACATTTCTAACAAATGACCAATATATTTGCAAAATATTTCGAGCCCAGAATATTTTATAAAATTTGAATTAATTTCAACATTAAAAAATTAAGATATTTCACACCAAAATTTTAAAAAATGAACTATTTTAATACCATTGGCATTTTCTGGTTTTTAAAAGTTAAATAGTTAAGAAGTGAAATAGATGGCTCAGCTGTGGAGCCATCTGGTCCTGGTGCATTTATCAGCATTGCTCTCTAATCTCCTTTTCAATCTCTTTTATAGTAGTTGGAGAATGTTTTCTACCTTCATTTGAGTTGATTTGGAAAATTTGCATTTTTCTACGATATCATAAATTTTGTCTAAATTTTCAAAATGCCACAATCGAAATGCAGTAAGAATTGCTTATGATTCTTTGCATTTCTCCTGATATTTCCTATAATTGTTGACATATTTCATTGGTCAGGCTTAAAAAGAGATTATATATTTTATTAATAAGTTAAGGAAACAGATTTTGAAATATATTTTCTTATTCCACTAATTTCTCTCCAGTATATTAATTTCTTCTTGTACTTTATAAATTCCTTATTTTTTATTTTATTTGATTTATTCTTTGTCCAAATTTTAGGATAAACGATTAAGTTTTTTTATATTTTCAAATTCTATAATAAAGAAGGTGTTTAACGCTATCTCTTTTTCTTCTAAGCATCTAGTTTCTTATATTACTCATCAGGTCCAATCATTCATTTACGTCACTTATTTAGTTCCCAGAATCTTTTGAATTTGCAAACCCCGGACATCAACACATTAATTGTGGGAGCTCAGGGTCCACAGCATATTAAACACACAAATCTACATATTTTATTAAATTTAATTCATACCTACTCAAGCCCAGGACACATAATACATTTTTCCCTTTTTCTTTTTTTTTTTTTCCCTTTTTTGAGGCAAAGTGAAATGTACTTTCACTTGTTCAGCTTCATGTGACATCCAAACACACTTGGAAACTAACCACTGAAGTAATACTTTAGTACATGCTGCAAAGTAAATCAACATCAAATACAGATATAATGATAATTTTGAAGACACCCTACAGTGCGATTTTTATAAGCTTGCTAAATGAGTGATATCAGTAAAAGCTGCTGCCAGTTTTTAGTGCTTACTCAAAGGCAAGTGTTTTGTGAGACATTCGTTTGGAAAAGAGCTTGTTATAAGGATATGCACATCAGAGAGAATATGCCATTTTATTCTTTTTTACACTTTGAACAAAATGTGTGGACATGATCTTTTGCAATATTGAATTAATGTAGTTCTATTGAAAACATGCAGAGAACATATGGCTACTAACATTTACTTGATGACTATCTTGTTTTTAATGGCTAAG
Source organism: Pteropus vampyrus (assembly GCF_000151845.1). Lineage (NCBI taxonomy): Eukaryota > Metazoa > Chordata > Mammalia > Chiroptera > Pteropodidae > Pteropus > Pteropus vampyrus. The sequence goes on from NW_011888869.1 coordinate 2,447,441, forward strand.
CAAGTGTAATGAAAGTCTTTAAAATGTTGAAATCATAAAAACCAATGAGCAGTCACGACCACATGACACACTCTAATTCTCTCAGGCATGAATGTTATATACGTCACTTCATCACAGCACAATAAAAACTGAGATAATTTAGCTTTAGGATATAAAATATCGCCTCTCTTTAAGTGAACAAAGTTTTGTGTCAGATAAAAACGTGCTTTCATTCAATTAGCTTGTGTAAGATAGCAGAGCTTTATTGAAAGTAATTAATGAGCTAATTCAAAAAATCACAACTTTATGGAAGAGATTTCATTGTAGTCAACAAGATTGTCAACTAAAAATATAGATGAACCAATAAGAGAATCCATGAAAAAATTAATTACAAAATTAATTACAAAAATCTAGATAAACTTCATACACTTTCAAGTAATATTTTAATATATTTTGACCCAGTAATTACGATTCTGGGTATTTATCCAAAGAAAACCAAAACAATAATTTGTAAAGATGTATGTACCCCTGTGTTCATGGCAGCAGTATTTACAATAGCCAAGATATGAAAGCAACCTAAATGTCCATCAACAGATGATTGGCTGAAGAAGTTATGGTTCATATATACAATGAGATATTACTTAGCCATAAAAAAAAATGAAATCCTACCATTCACAACGGCATGGATGGACCTAGAAGTTATTATGCTAAGTGAAATAAGTTAGACAGAGAAAGATAAATACCATATGACTTCACTTATATGCGGAATCTAAAGAACAAAAAGTATGCACTAATCAAGAACAGATTCACAAATAGAGAGGGGAGTGAAGTGGAGGCTGAAAGAAAGTGGTGAAGAGTTAAAGAAGCACAAATTAGTAGTTGATAAGTGGTCATGGGGATAGGGAGCATGGCATAGGGAATGCAGTCAGCAGTAATGTAATGGCTATGTGTAGAGCCAGAGGGAAGATAGAAAAATCAGGGGGATTGTTTCATAAACTATATAAATGTCTAGCCAATGTACTGTATACTTGAAACTGATAATAAAATAAAATAAAATGCTAAAATTTCTAAATTTAAAATATTATCAAAACAAACTAATTTACAATAACAAATAAGTAAACCTCTTAGAAAACAAGTTTACAAAATGTGCAGCACCAGTATCAGGAGAACTATTAAACATTACTAAGAGATATATAAAGAAAAATTGAGAGATTTTATCTTATGGAAAAATTTAATTCATTATTATTCTCAAAGTAAAACTGACTGACATGTCAATAACTATTTGATGTAAGAAAAGTTAATAACTTTTAAGCAATATATTAATAAATCATTCTGTAATTTAACCAAATTATTTTAAGGTACACATGAAAGAAAGTATTAATAGGAAGAAAGAATTCTGAAAAATAACATAATAAGGAAGATGTATGTCCACTAAAATTTTAAAGTCTATCATAAAATTATAGTAAGTAAAACTTGCACTCATGTCAAAATGAGCATATTCATCAATGATATAATTTATACATTACTGATATAGAACATTGCAAGGCTGACTGTTAGCTGATAAATACCTACAACAGGTCTTCTAATTGGCCAATGTCCATACCAGCCTTACTGTTAAGCATTTAGGATATCATCTCGTGGATTTATGTTTACTTGGCAATTTAATTTATCACTGAATAGCATTTTAAGAGGTTGGAAAATGTGAATAATTTATATGTAATATTTGAAAGGCTGTTTAATAATTTGGAAAAAAATAATAAAGATTCCTGATCCAAAAGTCCACATATAAACAATAAAATGTATTCCAAACTTTTGGAAAGTATATTTACACTTTTAAATGCTAATGTAAACAATGAAATCATATTAATTATGTAATATTATAGAATAATGTTTTTTTCTTTATTACAGTGCCAGCATAGAAAAAAACTCAAATAATATTTGTCATAATGACTAAAATATCAAGAATTATTCCTATATAAAATAAAATACTTAAAAAACAATGAAATCTAATGTGACCAATAAAATTTTTTAATTTTCAACACTGAAAATACGCTTTACTAAAAACCTTTGTAGCTATTTTAACAGACTGGGAAAATTTCTGTAATAAGTGTGTCCATAGTTTTAATGTCTTTAATATATCAGTCATTCCAATATAGCATTAAATGTTAAAATATCTACAGTGAAAAATACAAAGAAAACTCATGTATCCAATAGATAGAAAAAATTCTTAATATTATTAAAAGAAATAAAAGTAATACTAATAACAACGTTAATTTTAGCTTTAATATTAGGAAATGTGAAAAAGATACTGATTTTAACAATTTTGAACAAAAATCAAATAGATAAATTTTAGTTTCTTACAATTATATTAGCCAGTATAATCTTTCATATATCTACATCTATATCTATAGCTAACCCTATCTTGAAAATTGTATCTATATCTATGTGTATATCTATATCTATATATCTGTATCTCTTCAATGTATCTATATATGATCATTTGCCAGTCACTAAAGCATCAGGTTCATTAACTGGAAATGTTATCAAGGGAGGATGAGGAAAAGAAAGGTGATAGTATTTGTGTAGTATGGAGTGTGGCACCCACAACTCCTGCCCTGTCATGGTGGCCTTGCCAATGAATAGTTCTGTCACTTGGATGATGTTTCATTCTCCCTCCAAGGATTCGGTCTCCTGAATACTAAAATACAGAACCTTGGATTTCATACCTTTGAAATATCCACCTCATACTATGTGATTTTGTTCTACAAAATTTCACAATTTAATTTATATCACAAACTGTCATAGTTACATTAAGTAGGGACTCCTAAAGCAAGGTAAAAAAAAAAAAAAAAAGTAAATGTAATCCCTGTTTTTCAAAAAATTACAGTGTGTTAAGCAGGTGATCTCTGAAACTGAATCTGCTATTAGCCTCAGGGCACTGTCAATGTAGATGCTAGATGTAATATTTAATATTCTTTTCCCTCTCTCCTTTAAAATTTAATAAATTTAATATGTTCTTTACTCAATCATTACCAAAATACATGCTTTACGTATCTAATTTCTCAACGCACCAGGCTAAATCCAAAATTTTTGTAACATAGATTAGGAGGAAAAAACACTCAGAATTTTTCTTTTCTTTCTTTTTTTCTTTTTTACTTTATTTCCGCCTCACATAGTATTGCCGTTACTTTTATATTTTCTCTTTCTCTCTCCTTTCCCCCCATTTCCTCTTATAACCACTCCCTCCCACTTATTTAGGCTGTTGTTTCTGTAACTTCAATTTCAATCATGGAATTTGTTTATTCATTTATGTCCTGACCTAGTATTCTACTGGTAACATTAACAATATATAGGATATTTATAAAACTTTCAGTTCTAGCATAATAAATATGTAGCATGCTATTATTTTTTTAAAGCATTATATCTCTGTGGGATGCTTTTGAAAATTGATACTCTCTGAAATGTAAATCTCTTTTTATTACTTTTTTTAAAATGCTGAATTTATGGCAATCTTTGTGGTTTAATCCAAATGTATTTTGCCTGGGGGGTGGTTATTTTCCTCTTTTGGTTTTCCTATGTCTTTCAAAATGTTTATTGATCTGAGAGCTATAGATTTTTATCCTTTTTCAAACAGCTCAAAACTTCATTCCTCTGCATTCAACAAACACTTCCCTTTAGGAAAATAATAACATAATTTTAGATTTTAAAAGATGAAGTGAGTATTTTAGCAATGTTCTATGGTTGAAATAAAGTCTCTAAATATTTGGTTAAATTCGAGTATGTAAATAATACCATATTATTTTGTAATTACCAAGAAGACTATTTTTTGAATATTTTAAAGTGATAATTTGCTTCTGATAGAAATTTTTATTTGTATCCACAAGGACTTAATTTACTGATGATCAAATCTGAGGAAATCTGTGAAGAAATGCAGCATTGTGAGTATATAAAACAGCGATTCAGAGATTTCAGAACTCTGCAGATCTCCATGATTTTCACCATCATGACTACCTTATCTCTGAATGAAAAAAAAAAAAAAGTAATTCAAATTCTGCCTAATTGAAACTCTGCAATGATAATATCTTAGAGTGGCTTATGTACAATTATTCCAATTAATGAAAGTTAAGTTGAACATAAATCTCTTTGGCTATTTATTGGATTATACTTTTACTTGCATTTGGGGAGAAAAAGCAAATAATAAGTCTGTTATCTTTATGACTGCCATGCAGAAAAGAAAAAAAATCTTTAGTTTGCTTTTGCTTTGTTTGGCTTTCACAAAGATAATAAAACCTTAGAAAAATATTGGTAACAGGTAAAAGCCCAGGAAGACTAAAGGGATTATAAAGACTGAATATCCCTGTTTCGATATAGTTCAGATTTCATGGTTTAAATGAATTTCATCCTCCCCACTCCTCCTCCTCCAAAAAAAAAAAAGCCCATATTTATCAATCACAGAAGGAAGACTTTAAATTATTTTCAAACAAATTTTCAAAAGCAGTTTCTGAATGACATGCCTTACACACACAGGAGCTGCATCTATAGAAAGTAGAATGGATTGGTTAAGTGGAAATCAACATATAATGATTTTTTATTTCCCCTTTTGAAAGTTATCACAAGGAGAGATAGAGTAGATCTTCACTTCAGTAAAATATTGAACACTTCCTTTTAATGATATCATTATGGAATGCTGAATTACATGGGTTGATTCTAGAACAATTAAGTGTCCTTGCATCTATTTAATAATCATTCATACTTTCAATATCTACAATTATATCAACATTTTCTAAATTGTGATCATTGTCTTAGATAAGTATATACAAAATGACATATTGATTTGAGAATAACATGAATCACAGTGGAAAAAATGAATAAAACAGGGATTTTTGATCTTTAATAAAAAAATAAAGGTAAGATACTGGTATAACTCTCAATACACAGAGTCCAATGAATTCACAAAAAAATTGCCTGACTTAACAACGTGGTAGGAAAAAAACATTTCTTCCTCCCCTTCAAAAAAAAAAAAACTGAAAAACAAAAACGTTTTGTTAAAAATTTTAGTTTGTAGATTCTGGAATACCCAATGTGAGTCATCTTTAATAAGATGGAAAAAAAAAAATAAGAGGGAAAGAAACAACTAATTTGTCACTGATAACTTAAGTACTTTGACACAAATGTCATATCCAGAAGGAAGTTTGAGCTTAGTTGGAGGAAGATCACTCCTGAGAACAGAGTGTGTTCCAGGCACCACCCTTTACAGAGAAGGAACACAATGGGCTGCATTAACAGAGTAATTAAGAAGGCACAGGGACTTGATGTCAAGTCATATGAATAATGGCTAATAGAACTGCAGGTTTTCAGCTTGAGGAATGGAGCATTTCAGGGAATGACAGCCATGTTCAACTATTTCAAGGGCTTCTCTGTGGAAAGGATATTAAAGATTTTATGAATATTCCACAGTGCTGAATTAGCACCAGTAATTGAAAGCTACAAGGACATACATTTTAATGCAAAAATAATGTGTATTCAAATCTTCAGTGAAGAGTTTTATCTACTTATAGGTGCTTGCAAGTTGCTCAAAGTAACTTACTGTAAGGTGACTGACTTTAATAGTCATATTTGAAAATATTCAATCGAAAAACACAATCATCTGGAAAACTAGGTGATTTTTAACATATCCAAAGACATAATATACTGTAAGCCAACTATCTTATGTTAAAAGGAGCACTGATAATTAAAATTTGTAGATACCTATTATTAGAAATTTTCATTTAATTTGGGGTAAAAAGGGATCTATTTTTATGTTTAAATCTTCAAATAAAGAAAACTGAAATATTTTGACTCATGCTTTTCCCTTAAGGCAGTAGTTCTCAAATTTTATCATGAGTCAGAATTATCAAGAAGGCTGATTTAGTAGATCTGGGTGAGATCTGGGAATTCACATTTCTAACACATTTCCATGGGATGCCGATAGGGTTAGGACCACAGTTTCTGAACCACTGCCTTAAGGTAGTGGGTTTGTAGTATTATTGCTAATTTTCAAGAGGGTTTCGCTTCTACCTAGATAACAGTGCGATTTGTACTTCAGATTATTGTGCAGAATAGCTAGCCTTTCTAAAGTATGATTAACTGAAGCATGGTAAAAGTTTGCTTCTTTACAAAATAATGTTTCATTAAAATGTACCAAAATATTTTATTAACATATAAGGTGTATAAAATTACAAACTTGGTATTATTCCTTCCTTTTAAACCCTTTTCATTGGCTCCTTGTAATTCCTAGAATAATATCCAAAAGTTGTACAATCGTTTATGGTACCCTCCTTTACCTCTTCGCTTCTCATCTCTTTAAGCTGAGTAACTGCCTCTTCTTATTTTCCTATATGTTGAAAATATTTAATCCTTGAAAATATTAAACTTATTCTCTGAGTCTCTGAATATATGTCTTTCCTCTTACTTAGAACACTTTTATCCCTTCTTTTTACTAAGTAACAGCAACATTTTGTATTTCAAGTTTCAGCTAAGTTTTTTCTTTACTTATCCCACTCCCTGAGACCAGGTTGAATGACTATCCTATGCACTTCCACTGTACCCAGATTTACCTCAAGTTTTTTGCTTGATACAGTATCTATCACCTTGAATGTGTAAGTAAGTACTATATACTGTTGAAATCTCTGCATTAATACATATCTAAATAAAAATATATCGATACTGGGAGATTTCAAATAGCTAAGTCTTAAATAGAAATCTTGCTTTATAATCTTCAACTTCTATTAGTTGTGGCTTAAAACAAATATATTTTCTTAACTATAAACAGATCCAATCTGGCCTGAACAAAGGTGTCGGATCCTTCTGGGACTTCTTTCACCATAAGATGTCATTAAAAGTTT
>NW_011888869.1:2454985-2465598 GCF_000151845.1 Pteropus vampyrus
TATATATATATATATCTTATGTTCAGGGCTCAATCCCAGAAGCTCTGTTTTAATTTTCTAAGGGAATGGACCAGAAATCTGCATTTATATTTGCTCCTAGATTCTAATATGCAGTCAAGATGTATTACCACTGTTTTAGAGGCCCTTAGAGTCAGTTTATACCTTCAGTTCTTGGTATATTCTTAAATCATTAAAAAGAAATGTTTAACAGAAATATAAAATCTTTTTTTTTTTTGCACATTTATGTAGTGTTTTATCATGAAGACACTAAATATATGCTTTCTGTTGAGAGGCAGTAGTATCTGTTATAATTTATAACCAGTAAGAGATAAAATTCCCAGCAGATGGTCAGTTTGTTGCCAGCAATCTTTGACCTGCTTTACATTCCTGATACCAGTAATAACACAACGTGGAAATGAGTAAATTTAAGATCATTGCTGTGGACTGAATGTTTATGTTTCCCAATATTCATCTGTTGATGCCTATTCCCAAATGTGATGGCGCTTGGAGATGCAGTGTTTGAGAGGTAACTAAGTGATAAGGATGGAGCCCTCATAAATGGAATTGTTGCTCCTGTAAGAGGAAACGAGAGAGTTTGCTTCCTCTAGCCCTCTCTTGGCCATGTAATGATACAGCAAGAAGGCTGCCATCTACGGACCAGTTAGAGTGCTTTAACCAGACAGCACATCTACTGGCACCTTGATATTTGACTTCCAGCCTTCAGAATTTTGACAAATAACTGTTTTCACTTAAGCCATCCCATCTATGGTATTTTTGTTACAGCAGCCAAAGCTGATTATGACAATCATTTTCTACAATTTGATAAGTTAAAAAACAAAACAAACAAACAAACAAAAAAATTACATTAGCTTCATTTAGAAACTTTGTAATTCTAGCAGTTGGCACATAATTCAAAAGACAGCTGAACCTGTGTCTTCCAGTGCCATAAGGGCTTGTACCTGATAAGCTTAGGTAATTTCAATAAACTGCTAAGTTCAGCAAGTCTCTATAATTAATAGTAATAAGATTATGAAAAAAATAAGATATTCATAAAGTGATTAAGTGATTAATCACTTAACATTGTAATGTACTAGAAGTACAGGTGAAAAAACATGATGAAACAAGACTGGTTTTCCAATTAATATAAATAAAAACCACTGAAGTATGGCAGTGCTTTTTTATTTTGCTTTGTTGATTTTGTCATTGTTTTACTATTCTTAGATTCTTAGCTAATTTTTCATTTCTGAAAAATCTGGACCACTCCGAAGACTACAATTAATGAGTCAAATGTCGGTTGAGAAATCTCAAAATTCTCTGATATAAAGTGTTATACTTTGTAGTGGAAAGCCCTCTTTCAGAGAAATGAAGTTTTCTATAGCAAAATCTTTTCCTAATTATCAGCAAACATTACAAAAATAAAATGTTGAATTCAGTCCTAGTGAGGAGAGAAGGAAGCTTCTTCAAGTACCTTATTTTAAAGACTATAAAAATGAAATACCATACCTGAGAGGTTGTTTTGTTTTAAATAACTAATTAGGACCTTTGTCATTTATGTTATGTATAAAAAGCTATAAAGAGTTTAAATTGATAATCACTAAGTTTCCTTACATGTCAAAAGAGGAAAATATATTAGAGAATAACTTAAATTATAAACTTCTATGATTTATTTATCAGTAGAGTAAATTCATAATTGAAGAATGATCTTTTTTTTTAATCAGATATTGCATAGAAATCCACATTGTATTAAGCTTTCAAAAAGGGACTTATTAAGAAATTTTAGAGTCTTAATTTTAGTATTTTTTCTCTTGAAAGATGAGTATTCATTCGTTTAATCTTCTGTAACTGTTTTGCTCAACATTTGTCAACAGCAGCAATAACATCTGCCTACATCTCATTTCTTTCTATCTAGGTAGACAAAAAGAATCTAGAATTAAATAATTCTAAGAGCCATTCTGAATATTTTACAAAACCAAATATGCTGGCACAAACATTTTGGAAACTCTTTGGAATTATCTATTAAAGCTAAACATATACCAACCTTATGACCTTACGATTACACTCCAAGAGATATAAGTGTATATGTCCAACAAAATGCATATACAAAAATGTCATAATAGTCCAAAATGGAAACAATTCAAATATCCATCAATAAGAGAATGCATAACCAATTGTGAATTTCATGTAATAGTACATTATAATAAAAACAATATTTCCACTACCTTCAACAGTACCATAGACACAGTGTTTAGCAAGCAAATCATACGTAAAAGAAGACCGACAATAGGATCTCATTTCTATGAAGCTTAAAGCAAAACCAATTTATGGTGAAAATATGCATTAGTGGTTACCTTCAGAAGATGGTATTGTTTAGAAGTGACAAAGGCACTTTTTGGATATAATAATCTGAGTGGTGAAGCTGCAATTGTATACATATGGAAACATGTATTTAAATGTACAATGATTATCCATGTACTTTACCATATCTAAGTTACCTCAATTAAAAATTTAAAAATTGATGCATCTCAACATTTTTGGTGATGTATTAACACTAGTTACTGATAGCAAAATTTGAGAAATGGTGTTTTATACACGGTCAGCAAGTAACTTAAATCCTGTATTGCTATTCTTAAATTTAACATCAATATTCTTTTTCTAAAAAAAACAAAAAACAAAAAACAAAAAACCCTAAAAAAGAGATTGACTAAAAAGCACCAAATTTATTTATAATACTTTATTACTTATAGCTATATAATGATACTATGTCAGATCTTTAAGATTGTTAGTTTCAAGAGAAGCTAAAGTCAGTTGATGTATACAGCAGGATTGATTTTAAAAGCCATTGGAGCAGAGTTTCCCAAATTGTATTTCCCAGATACGAAGGTGTTCGAATTTTTCTCTAGTCCATTTAGTTGGGAAATTCTAGGTTAAGCAAAGTTTAGGATATTTCTCAGACTTTAATATGAGCTTGTGCTTTGTGGATTTCTACAGGAGCATAATATGCAGTTTTCTTTAAATAACTTGGTCATTACAGTCCATTTTCAGCAGAACATTTCACAGAAATAATGTGTTCAGGACAATGAATATAAACTTCTCAGGAGTCAATGAGACTTTATTATATCAATCATAAGGATTGATATAAGATCTTGAGGAACAGTTTACCAAAGAGGAGGACTCTTGACAGAAAAATAAGGTTTTGAATTATAGCAAGAAACCCAATACTATTTATGTTTAAAGGGGATGTGTTTTATTATAATGAAGAACTTAAATAATGGCTGTGATTTTACAGTGAGAATTAAAAGGTAGTCCTTTTGTTTTTTGAGAACACATAGTTATATGAAATATCCAGTGTTGAGGAAAAAGTTTCTAAAAAGGATCTCTAAACCCAGTAGAATTGGTAGAAATAGGCTAGCGAAGGAAATATTTGTACATATATGTACGGTTTTTGCTAGAGTGTTTAAAAAAAAACATATCAGAAAAGATATTACTAATGTGTTGGTCCCTACCTACACTTTGTTAGAAAACCGGAGTTTTATTCCCAAATCTATCACCATTTGATTTTAGCAACTTGGGCACATAAAAATGAGGACCTAAGTTTTTCATTAGCAAATTGAAGATATTAGACTGGTAGACAGATAAGATACATTTCAACTTTTACTTTGATTGACACTTTTGTAAAAAATGTCTAAATAAATGCAATTATGCTTCCAAAATGTTTTAATTTATCTCATGCAAAGACTTTTAGCATTGTTCTCAATTAAAAAAAAATATGTCTATATCTAGTTGTAGCTAGTCTTCATCTTTTGGGGATAAATTTGATTTTTGGAACTAGCTAAACTATAATTCACAAAATCACTAAGTAATTAAGACCATCCATTCTAATATTTTAAATTTTATTAAGCAAATGAAATATTTTATTCAAAACTTTTATGAATCAAACTATATATCAAAATCAGAAATGCTTTAGGTGAAGTGGGAGTAAAATCAAGAGGGCTTTCTGCTCATCCTTCTGCTTTCCTTTAATTTTTCTGTATTATATCTTGTTCACATCCATGGAACCTTAAAGCTAAGCATAAAATGGGATGAAAACTAGTAATCTGGTGCAGTCACTCATATTCTTGCCCTTATATCTCTAATACTTGATTAATGTATTTCTTTATTCATAAGAAATAGTTCTGTGGGCAAGCAATGTAGCCTTAGATTCTTTCAATATAATATTGCTTAAATAGGAACAAGCTTAGTATGAGTTGAAAAAATATTCACATATATCTCTTAAATATCAATAAATTTAAAATAAAATATAAATACAAAAATATAAAAAGCAAACACTATTCATCTGATGAAATGAAATTGATACAATGAGTGACATATTGTTGAAGCTATATTAACACTTGTCATAGCTTATAGTACCAACAGGAATGTAGAACTCAGTAGAATTGAATATCTTTTACTTTCTTATTCTTCAAAGATAAAATATTAGTTTATTTTTAGGATGTTAAAACTTTAATATAATGTGATAAAACAAGAGAAATTTTTATTCATTACAATAGTTATATGTTCTTTTACTCTTTCCTTTCCTGATTGGAGTTTTAATATCTTCTTTTCAATGTTATTTCTGCCATTTCTGGCTTGCATATCATTAATCTTCTCAGAGAAGTGAGTTATAGAGATGATAAACTAGGGAAATACTGCTTTAGATCTTAAATTGGGTGTGACTGATTAACTTTAGTGGCTCATAAAATAACTGCAGTAGATGAATTTCTATTGTTTTAGCAATGAAATATAAGTGAAGTAAATATGTTTTAGAATAATATATGTAATTCTGAATATACATACATGATATAAATATGTATACATGTACATATATAACTTCGGGTATATTGTAATAAAATATAGCATTATTTTAGTCATATCTAATTTGTGTTAGACTTATAGCTTTTAATTATTATTTAGCATTTCAAACTTCTTTCCAAATGCGGACTCGTTTTATTGTCTTCATATTATGGTGAAAAATATCAGAACATTGGTGGCCTCAGATGGAACAGGGGCAGAAATTGATAGCGAATAAGCATGAGGGAAATTTCTTTGGGGACGATGACATTCTATAAATTGATACAGCTATAGTTTGATGTCTGCTATACAAATGTATACTTTTGCCAAAATTCAAAGAATAAAAACACAGACCTGAGTTTTCTGTTGTATGTAAAATATATATCAAGAGAAAAAAATACTAAATAAATATTAAACTCTAATTATATATATATATATATCCAACTATTTAAGAAAGAAGAGTTAATGTCTATAATATAATTTGAAATAAATAAGTAAGTCAATAAATGGAAAGAAGGATGTGTATATATACACACAAATATATACACATATCTATGTTAAAAACAAGGATAGTAAAATGTTTAGATCTTGGATATGATGGGTGTTTACTGTAAAATTCATTCAAATTTGCTATGTATTTAAAATTTTATTCTAAAATTTTAGAAAAATAAAATATAAGAAAAACATAATCCCCTTTAAGAATTTCCTAAACCCTCATATGATTAAGAAAAAATGTTTATAATACTCAAAACATATATTTTAAAAATTTGTTATTTTATATTTGTGTTATTGTCAGAACACTAGTTTTTATGAGATCTTTATAGAAAATTTATATAAACTTAATTTTAAGGCAAAATATCCTAAAACTATATAAACTTGGCAGTTAATAAAACTTTATTTTTAAAAAATATTATATTATTTGGACCTTTCAGTGTCTGATCTTTATTTAATTACTCCAAACCATAGGAAATTTTCAATAACTGAAGTCATTAAAACATTCATCATAATAAGAATTTTTAAAAATGACTGGGTGACCTCATGAAGAACTCTATGCCTACACTTAAAATAATTTAGATGATATGTACAAATATCTTGAAAGACGCAGTCTGCCAAAATTCACAAAAAAAGAAATAAATGATCTGAATAGATCTATATGTGTTAATAAAATTGAATTGATAATTAAAACAGAAAGTGCCAGGCCCAGATTGGTTCACTGGTAAATTCTACCAAATATTTACAAAAGAAATTATACCAATTCTATACTATCTCTCCTAGAAGATAGTAGCAAAAGGAATATTTCTTAACTCATTCTAAGAGGCCTTAATATAATAACTAGTCAAAGACATTACAAGAAAACTACAGAACAATATCTCTCATGAACATGGATACAAAAATCCTCAAAAAATATTAGAAAATTGAATTTGACAATGTATAAAAAGAATTATATATCATGAACAAGTGGGATTTATCCTGAGTATACAAATTGATTCACCATTAAAAAAAAAAAAAAAATCAATGATTGTAATACATTACATCATCAGGGTAAAGAAGAAAAATCACATAATCATATTAATAGACAGAGAAAAAACATTTGACAAAATTCAACACACATTCATGATAAAAACACTCTGTAAAGTGGGAATAAAGGAGAACTTTCTCAATCTGATAAAGAATATCTAAAACAAAGCAAAAGACCTAACATTATATTTAATTGTAAAGAACTAGAAGCTTTCAAGCAAAGATCAGGAACAAGGCAAAGATATCCTCTCTCACCACTCCTGTTCAATACCATATTCGAAGGCCTAACTAATGCAATAATACAAGAAAAGAAAATAAAAGGTATACAAATTGGGAATAAAAAATTAAACTGTCTTGTTTGCAGATGACATAGTTAACTATGTAGAAAATTTGAGAGATTTGACAAAATAACTCTTGGAACTAGTAAGTGATTTATAGCAAGTTTTGAAGATACAAGGTTAATATATAAAAGTAAATCAATTTTCTTTACACTAGTAATGCACAAGTCGAATTTGAAATAACAAACACAATACCATTTTTATTAGCACCTCCCCAAAATGAAATGCTTAAATATAAATCTAACAAAAGATATATATGAGAAAATTACAAATCTCTGATAGACAAAATAAAAGAACTAAATAAATAGAGATACCCCATGTTCGTGAAGAGGAAGACTTAATATCATCAAGATATCAGGTGTTCCCAAATTGATTTATAGTTCTAATGCAATCCAAACCAAACTTCCAGCAAGTTATCTTGAGAATATTGACAAAATAATTCTAAAGTTTATTTGGAGAGGCAAAATAACTGGAATAGTAAACACAATATTGAAGGAGAAGAACAAGCTTGGAGAAATGACACTATCCCACTTAAGACTAACTACAAAGCTACAATAATCAAGAGAGTGTGGTATTGGTGAAAGAACAGACAAATAAATCAATGGAAAAGAGTACAGAGTCCAGACCATACCACATAAATACAGTCAACTGATTTTTGACAAAAGAGCAAAGGAAATACTATGAAGTAAAAATAGCCTTTTTAGCAAATGGTGCTGAGACAATCGGGCATCCACATGTAAAAAAATTAATCTAGACACAGACCTTAAACCTTTTGTAAAAATTAACTCAAAATGAATCTAAATGTGAAATGCAAAACTATAAAACTTCTCGGTGATAACACAGGAGTAAACCTGGATGACCTTGAGTATGGCAATGACTTATAAAATACAACACCAAAGGCACAATCCATGAAATACTGCTAAATTGCACTAAAATTAAACATCCTTGCTCTGCAAAAGACAATGTCAAGAGAATGAGAAGACAAGCCATAGTCAGGAAGAATATATTTGCAGAAGACACATCTGATAAAGAAATGTTATTCTAAATATATGATAAATTAAAAAAAAATTAACAATAAGAAAACTAACAACCCAGTTATAAAATGGGCAAAAGACCTGAGCAGACACCTATATCAAAGAAGATATAAAGATGGCAAATAAACATTGAAAATATGTTAAACATCATATATCTTCAGTGACTTCCAAATTAAAACCATAATGAGATACCACTACTTATCTAAAGAATGGCTAAAATCCAAAATATTGACAACACCAAATGCTGGCAAGAATGTGGGTCAAAAGAAACTCTCGTTCTTTGCTGATGGCAATGCAAAATGGTACCGCCATTTTGGAAGATATTTGGCAATTTCTTACAAAACTGAACATATTTTTACCATACAATTCAGCAATCATGCTCCTTGGTATTTGCTCAAGTGAGCTGAAAATGTATGTCCACACAAAAATCTGCACACAGATGTTGATAGCAATTTTATTTATAAATGCCAAAATCGAGCTAATAAGTCTTTCTGTTAGGTGAAGGGATAAATGAGCTGTGGTATATCCAGGCAGGGAATATTATTCAGCTATAAAAGTAAATGAGCTGTCAAACCATGTAAAGATATAGAGGAAGTTAAGTGCATACTATTATTAAAATAGAAGCCAATCGATAAATGTTACATACTGTATGAGTCCACCTAAATGACATTCTAGAAGAGGTAAAACTATGGAGACAGTAAAAAGATCAATGGGAGTTATGGGCGAGGGAGGAATGAATAGACAGAGCACAAAGAATTTTTAGGATAATGAAACTATTCTGTATGATATTACAATGGTGATACAGGTCATTATACATTTGTCAAAATCTATGAGATGCAGAACATTAAGAGTGAACCCCTAAAATAAGTCATGGATGGTGGGTGATAATGATGTATCCGTAGGTGCACAGATTGTAACAAATATACCACACTGGTGTAGGATGTTGAAAGTGGGGGAAGCTGTGTAGGTGTAGTGCCAGGAGGCAGGTATTTGGGAATTCGCTGTACTCTCAGCTCAATTTTTCTGCGAACCTAGAACTGCCCTTAAAAAATAAAAAATAAAAAAGTCTATTAAAAACAATTGAGAAAGAGAAAAGAGGCCCTTACCTCAGGAAAAAACAAAACCACATTGCCAGAATTTCTGTTAGCATATGTAACCAATATGTAACCAATATCTAACAGTACGTCGAATAACGCATTTTGTATTGGTTAATTCTACCAATTGGTAGAATAATGATTGACAGCATCATCTCTAAATGGGCTGTTTGCTTAACCCATACAGCTCACAAACTCGCTATTACCTTCGGTCAGCCCCGTGACTAGTTCAATGTCTTAAGTAAGCATGCTTTTTATACTTAGTCACCCCTATTTATTTTCCTGTGGCTTAGGCCCTATAAAAGCAAACTGTACACTGGCTCTCTCTGAAGGATGGTCCCCTTGCTGCACTTTTAAATAAGGTCTTAAGTTGTTTTCAATCAATTAATTTGAGATGTTTGCTTCACCAAAAATCACTGGCAATTAAATATGTGTATTTAAGAACTCAATTGGAATTACCTTGCTCAGTACTTGTGTGTAGTACATAATTAATAAATATTTGTGAAGAAAATGAGTGCATATGCTTTCTTGTTGATAAAACCTGAACTTGGAGAAAAGTGTTAATTTAGGGGGGCAGTGTGTAAAAAGAAAACAAAACGGTTTTGGAAGACAAGAAATTGAATCGTACCTGAGAAGTACCTGTGTAATCTTTACCAGAGAACTTTGCTTTCTGGGCCCTCTGTTTCCATCTGTATTATATTTTTAAAATTTTTATTGAATATTTTCTACTATCTTATAGCTCTAAAAACACTCTCTGTTCAAATACAGGGAAATCGATGTCAGAAATAAGTAGTATTATATTAGTTAAAAACAATACCACTCTTTTCAACTGTGGTTTATAAACTACAGGGCTTTTATCTCTTAAACATGCTAAATGTCAAGCTCATAAATCAGGATATTTTCTTTCATTTATAATACAAAGATTTGCTAATTGAATTCACAATAGAATTTTAATAATGAAAAATGTACAGGACAACTTATAATTAATTTACATATTGAAGTAGTGAAAGCAAATGATAGCTTTCCAACATATTAATAATTAATGATTAGATAAATGTATTTTTATTTAATTCACCTGTTAAAACAACCATACTTTTATATTTTGAATAGAAGTTAGCATAATGTGCTTAATTACTGTAGATATGAGTGAGTTAATAGTCTGCTTTTCTTTAACAAACTGATATGATCTAGCACTATCTTTTCCACAGAAATGGTGAGAAAACACAACTATGTTTAAAAACAAGAAGGCTTTGGAAAGTCAATCAAAAGAAAATGAACAGCCAAGAAAAAACTGTTTAACTGCACCTAGGTCTTAATAGTCCATCTGGTGCTTCTTTATCAGTAAAAGGATCAATGACTTCTCAGGGAAAAACAGAAATAAAACCATATTTTTTTTCAAGTATCAAGATAATTTTTTTTGTTTTCAATTATTGACTTGGGTATGGGAAAGCTCTGTGACTGAAGTCACTTAAAAATCCATAATCGAATAGCAGACACAATAAGGTCTGCCCAAGGCTGGAGCAGTAAAAGAGTTTTCTAGAATCCTGACAAGTTTGGCTCTAATGTACTTAATAAATTTGATTTTATTTGACTGCTTTGTCATATTTTGTTAAATAGGTGTAAATAGAATGCTAATGCATTACAATTTGAATATTTCAAAATTTCAAATCTTCAGTGGAAAGCAGCTCTATTTTTTCAAGGTATAACTACTCAAAGCTTTAATCAAAATATTTTAATTGAGGGTCAAAAGTTATAAAGGAGCATCCTTTTTGCATACCACCTTACACATCTGTAGTAACAGT
>NW_011888869.1:2465648-2470804 GCF_000151845.1 Pteropus vampyrus
AATCAATTAATTTGAGATGTTTGCTTCACCAAAAATCACTGGCAATTAAATATGTGTATTTAAGAACTCAGTTGGAATTACCTTGCTCAGTACTTGTGTGTAGTACATAATTAATAAATATTTGTGAAGAAAATGAGTGCATATGCTTTCTTGTTGATAAAACCTGAACTTGGAGAAAAGTGTTAATTTAGGAGGGCAGTGTGTAAAAAGAAAACAAAACGGTTTTGGAAGACAAGAAATTGAATCGTACCTGAGAAGTACCTGTGTAATCTTTACCAGAGAACTTTGCTTTCTGGGCCCTCTGTTTCCATCTGTATTATATTTTTAAAATTTTTATTGAATATTTTCTACTATCTTATAGCTCTAAAAACACTCTCTGTTCAAATACAGGGAAATCGATGTCAGAAATAAGTAGTATTATATTAGTTAATAACAATACCACTCTTTTCAACTGTGGTTTATAAACTACAGGGCTTTTATCTCTTAAACATGCTAAATGTCAAGCTCATAAATCAGGATATTTTCTTTCATTTATAATACAAAGATTTGCTAATTGAATTCACAATAGAATTTTAATAATGAAAAATGTACAGGACAACTTATAATTAATTTACATATTGAAGTAGTGAAAGCAAATGATAGCTTTCCAACATATTAATAATTAATGATTAGATAAATGTATTTTTATTTAATTCACCTGTTAAAACAACCATACTTTTATATTTTGAATAGAAGTTAGCATAATGTGCTTAATTACTGTAGATATGAGTGAGTTAATAGTCTGCTTTTCTTTAACAAACTGATATGATCTAGCACTATCTTTTCCACAGAAATGGTGAGAAAACACAACTATGTTTAAAAACAAGAAGGCTTTGGAAAGTCAATCAAAAGAAAATGAACAGCCAAGAAAAAACTGTTTAACTGCACCTAGGTCTTAATAGTCCATCTGGTGCTTCTTTATCAGTAAAAGGATCAATGACTTCTCAGGGAAAAACAGAAATAAAACCATATTTTTTTTCAAGTATCAAGATAATTTTTTTTGTTTTCAATTATTGACTTGGGTATGGGAAAGCTCTGTGACTGAAGTCACTTAAAAATCCATAATCGAATAGCAGACACAATAAGGTCTGCCCAAGGCTGGAGCAGTAAAAGAGTTTTCTAGAATCCTGACAAGTTTGGCTCTAATGTACTTAATAAATTTGATTTTATTTGACTGCTTTGTCATATTTTGTTAAATAGGTGTAAATAGAATGCTAATGCATTACAATTTGAATATTTCAAAATTTCAAATCTTCAGTGGAAAGCAGCTCTATTTTTTCAAGGTATAACTACTCAAAGCTTTAATCAAAATATTTTAATTGAGGGTCAAAAGTTATAAAGGAGCATCCTTTTTGCATACCACCTTACACATCTGTAGTAACAGTACTGCTTTGAAAATTCATTCTCAAAGGGATCAAACAACAATTTTCTATAATAGGTCCCTATCTTGAGGATTTTAGAACTCAACCATATCCCTTTATTGACTTATTTTTATTAAGCAAAGTGATTCAGTCTACGGCATGCTAATTTTCCCAACGAATTAACATGCAAGCTACATGTGCAAAGGCAACAAAACTTTTTTGTTTCTTGTAAAGTTTTGAAAAGACAAAGTTAACTAGGTAAAAAGTCAGATAAAGCTCTAATCATGTACTTAGTTTTTAAATCAATTTTAAACATGCATAACATTTAGTTTTGACATTAGACAGATCTACTTAATGTCAATTCTGACCTGTTAACGATGGTACTTTCAACACATATTGAGAGATAATCCTCCATAGGTCCCTTGTATTTCTTCACTTCTCATGAGCAGAAACACTGACTGCCATTTGCTTTGGACTATTTGTTCAAGGATATTCATATAGCAAATAACCTTGGAACATAAAAATAATGACTCCTTCTGGACCTAAGGGCAAGTGTGTTTATAGCCTTAGAAAACAGAGATTTTTATCTCCATTCAGAGCAAAGAGCAGAACTACTTACTGTCCAGTATAATAAAACAAAATGTCTTCCTCTGGTATCAAGAACAGAAATGCTACGGTCCATACAATATAGCTGGCGTCCTTCAAGTTGTAGATCTTGTGTAACTTAGCCTATGGTGTGTGCTGTTGTAATCTGGCCCTCTCTACATTGCCCTGTGGAAACTGGGCTCTAGGAACTAGCTTAAATGTTGACACTGTGGCTACTGCTATTGCTATGAACAGTAAATCATTCTTTATCTCTGACCCAGGAGTTTTGTGTCATTTGTCACTTTTCACGAAACTATGTGAAGCAGGATAACATATTAGCTTGAAAAGAGAAAAATATCTCAAACCATTCACAATTCTTTACAATACTGTCACTCACTGAAACAAAGCTTACTTACAAATTTTCCTATCCTATTGGATTTGGGGAGATGAAAATGGGACAGTGGAGCTCAGAACAATAATCCCTTGTCAACAGATTCATCGTTATATAAAGAGAGTCCCTTTCAGGCATTTAGAATGAGAATTATAACACTAAGAAAGCATCTTTACCATCAGTAATGTAAGTTCAGAACATTTCTAATGAAAAGAGTTTAACAAATATCTTTGTTTTGATTTTTGCTTAAACTTCTTAAAGTTTTTACTAAAACTCATGAAATTTCTCGGATTCATTCCTCCTAGTTATAAAAAAAAAATTGAAACTATTATGTGCACTTTAATATTATTAAATTATTTTTCAATAGTTCTTGCACAATCTCAAAATGAGGATGGGAATGGGTCAGTTAATACTGGGATTTCATTTCTTAGAAAAAAATTTCAAAAATGTCCTTATTTTTCAAACATAATTTACTTGGTTAGAAAACCTTTTGAGATTAATTAATAATATTCAGCCATTATGATATATATATGGAATAATATAGCAATATAATAATTAGTATATTCCTTAACATTTAATTAATTAATTTTTTGACTGTTATGCCTTTCACTGCCATCATTGCCACAGTTTCTGCTCTCAAATGGTGGTCCAGATTGCTTCAGATGCTACAAAATATATTAACATTTTAAAGGGACTTCCCTTGAAATGCTGCAAGCAGTCAGATATTTTAGATGGAGTGGAGCAACTTTTCCTCAGTCAGGAAATAATGCTCCTGCGTTTGCCTGAAGGTTCCCAGCCTCTAAGTAGCAATGGTTTTGATGTGTTGTTTAATGTTTTTGTCTTTTTCCATAGAGTTTTCTCTTGCCACTCTTCACCAATCCACATCTATCTTTTTTTTTTTTAATATTAAAAGTAAAAGTCACCTCCTACAAATGACTTTTTTTGAATTATACTTTTCTACGGTGCATAGCAACACTCTCTGGACTTACTAAATCATGCGAAATCTTTAGCCTATTTACACAGTAACTACTCTCTCATAGACAAACAATTTGATTTAGGAAGTAAAGAAATCATAAGGCAATTTCAGTTTGCAGGCATATCTCTGCATTATAAAGCTGGACATAGCATTCTCTCATCACATAAAGATGTCAGCATTTTAAGGTCTATCAGTGGTCCCACTAGATATACTCAAAGAACACTCCTACCGTCCTGAGATTTTCCTCCCAAGCTTGACTTTGATTATCATCCTCAGCAAACAATGAAACAGTGTAATCACTGCTATAGGTAATAAAAAGGATATACGATATTGTACAAACCCTAACAGGATTGATAGTCAACTCTTTAGAGTATATGGTAATAAGCCGAAATATTAGTACATACATATTATAAGGTTATAAATATAGCCGGAGGTTAAATTATAATGAGAAATTATGACTCAGGGGGAAAAAAGGGAATAATGGATTAAAAAGAGTAAGAAAAGCCCAAAGAGCGGAAGTTAAGCAGAAAGCCAAGATGGTACAGAAAAAGAAGCCCAGGGTTTGCAGTTAGGTGATATGATATGAGTTTAAGTTCTATTTCTGTCTTTAATGGTGAGGATTGACTATGTTGAGATAACTAACAAATGCCAAATTTCAGTGATTTAAAACTTAAGGTTTTTCCTTCCTTTTACATTTTGAGACAATCACTAATTACCCAGGTGTTTTACTCATCCTAGTTATTTAGACACAGGATAATTAAGTAGCCACTACTTTGGGCAGATGCTGTTTGCCATACTAGAGGAAAAAGAGAGTTCAGATTTTACAATTGTCACATTCCATGGCATTTCTTGCAACTCATTAGCCAGAACTAGACACAAAGTCCATTGACCACAAAGGGACCAAGTTATAAAATTCTGCCTTATTATCATGTGATTAGAATGAGAGACTAGGAAATGTGTGGCACACAGGTCAAACTGCCATAAAAAGTACTCGTTGTGTAACTTGTATTAAGTTTTATATTCTGTTTATTAAATCCTAAATCCTGCTTCCTAACGTTTTCAGTACGTGATATTAAACAAGTATTAAACATTTGTGAACCCTGGTTTTCTCATCTATAAAATAGCAATAAAACCATTCACCACATGGAATACTCATATAATTAATGACCTAAAGTATAGAATAAACCTAATAGATACTAAAAGCATGGTGACACTGTTAAGTTCTGTACAGGCCGTTTTGAGTATACCAATTCCACCGATGGCTCAAAATTTGGGAGACTTCTGGGGATTTTATAATACATGCACGCGGCAATGGATAGTTACAACACTACGCTCACAGCCAAATTTCTAGCTAGAGATCAGCAGTCACAGTGGTAACTGTCACTTCCTAATGAATCCTCACTGAGAAGTTGGCCTAAACCAGAGCTGCAGCAGCCTTCAGGAGACCTTCATTTTAGCCTGGCCAAGAAATGAATATGGAAATAGCGTGTTTGTGCTTATGGAAGGGCCGAAGGAACAATCTGAAAGAATATTAGAGGTTTCTCCTTGAGGTCAGTGTGATATTGCTTTACCATCATCATCATCTTTACTTTTTTCCTGATCTTTTTTCCCCATCTCTGGCCTACCTTTGCTTTTATCTGCTTCTTACTGATCTCATTGATTGTGTCTGTTCTCTCTTGTGCTTGGAAAAGTCACTTTACCTCTCTAGGTTTTAGTAATGTCATTTGGGTAAACAGAAATACTATTCTCTGCATCCCAGAATTACTGTAGAATTAAGTTACAAGAATTAATGTATGTGAAAGCA
>NW_011888869.1:2471721-2492802 GCF_000151845.1 Pteropus vampyrus
AATATGTAATTAACTATGTAATACAAATATATACATCAGCTTGATTTCAGATATATTTTAGTCAGCAATTGGAGTCATTTATTCCATATATATTTGTTGAGTATTTACCATATGCCAAACACTGTTCTAGGTGCTGGTGTACAGCAAGATGAATAGTAGCTTACATTGTAGTAGAAGAAAACATCCAACAAACTAATACATAACTGAAATATATATCTTGAGAATGGTTATGAGACCAGTTATGATTCAAACAAATCAAAAAGGGGAGATAGGACACATTTATAGCTGTTCCACTTTCAATTATGGTTTGGGGTAGCTTCACCCATAAAGTGGCATATGAGATTAATTGGAATGAGTATCAGTGGAAAAAGGATGACCAGGCATTTCTGGAATCCAAAGAATGACTGATACAAACAAATATGAAGGCTATAATGAGATTAACCTTCAATGTCTTGGGGAAGGAAAGGTAGTTCCCGGTGGTCAGGTTGGGGGCTGAGTGTGAGTGGAAAGTATCCGCTGGGGTTTTCGTGGGAGCTTGCACAGCTTAGGGTGTTTCTTTATTCCTGTTAAATATGCACCTTCACATGCACAAGCATACACACATACACACTCACTCAAAATATGCCTTTTACAGCTTCATTTTAACTCTGCCCCAAGTTGTTTGAAAGTTATGTACCACCATGATATTCTCTGCCTTTATGCTTTTAAATACAAGCAATCATGTATTACTTCTAACTAGAAGTAAAGACTCACAGAGATTTAACTAAACAGTATCTACCGTGTTCATGGCAAAGAAATGAAAGGATTAGAAAGGCAGTTTCTGACCTTGAGATGTATAACTTAGGGCAGACACACAGCACAGAATAAACATTCACTGGGTGTGTAGTAGTAGTATGAGACAATATGCTGTATTAATAATATGTTATGAGAGCATTCAAAAAGGAGTTATTATTTCTAAACTTTGGGCTGGGATAAAACCGATTATTAGTCTATGAGGTAGGGGATATGACTGACAATCAAAAGAAGTGGAACAAGGTCAATTTTCCAATTGTATTTACCCAGACTAGAAAGTTTAAAAACTTAATTACTTTTATATATGACTAAATTTCTACAATGATATTTGACATTAAAACTTTTACATTTTACTTATTTTCTTTCTTCTGGCTATCAAACATACCCTGAATGTTATCCTGAGACAATTAATATATTTAATAAATGTATGCATTCTAAAAATCCCTTAACATTTCTAAGAATTTTAACTTCTAGTTTATAAAATGAAAATAGGTACATCTTCATAAAATTGTTTCGAAGATAAAATAATACGCTTAAGATCTTAGCCAGTGTCTGCCACATAAAAATCCCAGTAAAGGTTAGCTATTTTATCAAAGTACTATAATACTATGAAGGAATTTCAGCAAAAATATACACAATATAAATGCCAATGGCATGTATCGAATGTGAGAAAAATTAATAAAGCTACATTTGTTTATTTCAAAAGTGTTAAAACTAGTGTAAGAAATTAAAAATATATATTTTCTCCCATATTTATCATGTTATTTTTGTCTTTACTTTCTATGAAAACCAAAGTGTATTATAAACTTTTGTTTCATTTAATAAAGATTTATTTGAGTATGTTATTTCAGTATCATGATCTTTTATTGAAATAAAAGCACTAGCTTAATTTATTATAAGCATATCATCGATATCATTTAAAGAATGTCTAAATGTAAATTGATTTTATACTTGAGAATATTTAACATAAATTATTCCTCAACATTAGAAAACCCAAAATTATAATTTTTGATAAAATTAAAATGTCTAATGATTTCTATAAAAACTAATCCTTTGCCAACCTGTATAATTCCACGTAGTATAGACATCCTTTTTATTTATCTTTATGGCAAATTTAAGATCATAACACTTTTGTTTTAGTTTAAAAAGTTCTAAACTTAAAACTAATATGGAAATAATAGAAATTATCTAGTTGATTAAGTCTTAACATATTTACATTTTTATAAATCTATTACTATTGCTTTTTAACTTTATTAATATATTTATTAATGAGCCAGATCTATATTTTGTCAAGCAGTATTTCATGCTCAAAATTGTAGATTTCAAAAAATTACTACCATTTTAAGTTTTCAAATGTACATTTATCATACAAAAATTATATTCTGAAAGCAATGTCTGAAATAAATGCTCCAGAGAGAATAATAAACCAGACAACTAATAGTTTAGTTACTAATTGCTAGTCACATGAGTGAATTTATAACGGTGACTATACCTTGTGTCGCAATCTTATTTGAGGTTGATAGGATTTAAGGACGTATCCTGCTTCTTTGGTTGGCCTTCCTTCTGACTCCAGAAAAATGAATCCAAGAACCAAAACAGCTGACCAGCATTTAAACATCCTTATTGCTTTTAACCTGTGAAAATTAACATTGCAAGTAATCAGAAAATGCATTCTACATTGAAGAAATGTATTAAATAGCACAAAGAAGTATTACCAAGAAGTATTAAATAGCACAAAGAAATCTCCATGGATCTAATCAAAACTACCAGCAATTGCCAACTGCATTCATAGTAAGAATGCATCTCCAAATATAAATTACAATCCCCTCGATCATAACAAATACTGATTGTTTTTTCACTCATACAGCCCTACACAACATTAAATAAGTAGAAATATAGAGAACAATAAAAAATGTATTGAGGAAAAAATAAATAAAAGTAGATTGAAAGAAAATTTAAAAAGATATTAAACCATAGCTAATTTTCTAAGCATCAATACAGAGTATAATTATCAACATATTTATAAATATTGAATTCCTCTTTGAGTATGCTTGATAAACAATACTTAATAAAACTATAGTTATAATTCACTGGTAAAGATTGGTGAGAGGTTAATAGGAGAGTCTTCCATGGTAGGTACTTAACAGAAACTATGCAGATGGGTTACACTGAGTTATGAAAGCATTTTTCCAATAGTATCTAAAAGGGTCCTCCTAGAAAATTGCTTCATAAGTGCTTTAAACTAAAATTCCTATGACTGTTAACACTGTTCTATGGTTTTGGATATACCATTAAAATTGTTAAATGGCAATTTCCAAACAAACCTATTCTTTGAGTTCAATTATGCTTCCATTGTCAATAAGGAAAAGCAAAGCAAAGGCATGACAAGTCTGTTCCATTATGACTCTGGTAAATGTGAGGTTGAGAAGTTCCCAAAAGTACTCATATGAGGATCTCTCTGTGCTCTCTTTTTGCCTCCTCCTCTCTCTCTCTTTCTCTTTCACTTGCTCTGTACACACACACACACACACACACACACACACACACACACAAAGGAGGCATGTATGTATATATACATATATTTTGTAGCCAAATGTATAAATATGCAAACATTGAACCTACAAAAAGATATAGAGCAAAGGAGTAATTAATTTTTAATAAATGACCAAAAATCTCATAAATCTTAGAAGAGTAAACTCCCACACATTGACAATTAGATTAACTATCTTCTGAAATATTTTCTCTGACAAAAGGCAATGAGCTAAGAATACCTGCTTTAAGAAATTTCACTAAAAGTTGATCAAAATAACAGCATATAAATCTTCTGTGCAGTATATGCAACTTATTTGTAATATTTTAATCAACTTCTTTTATATTGTTAACCATGATTAATTTTTTATTGATAGTCTTGTAATTTTCAAGTCTAAAATTTCTTAAAAGTTATACAAAAATAAAAATACAATATAAATGCTTTATCTCAGCAAAAGCTATCATACAACTGAAGTGATTTACTTGGTATCACAGATAAAGTGAAACAGAACTAATGTTAGAAGTTGGATAACTTTTTTTTTTAAGAATTCTAATTTCTATTACAGATAGACATTTGAGCTCAGCAGTGTAGTGTTAGACAAGGCAAAGGACAAAGACTAGTTTTTGTCTTTATCTTATGTGAATGGCTACCTTGTAAAAGTGTCCCCATTGAAATATTAAGAAAAATAATTAAATCCAATTACATATTTATCGAAGAGTGACCTAAACAAAAAGATAGCTTTTCTGGATGGATATAATTATCATCCTCCTAGTTCTCTTCAGCCATAGCATGCAAAAATGTCATTATTAGGTCTTTAAAAGTTCACTCATTTACAGAAGGCACTCTGGAAATTGTTTATAAATCAGTAGTTATCAATCCTATAATATACTGGCTGGAGAGCTCACTTTCTCAATATGGTAACCTCCGACACTCTGTTAGGTTAGCATAATTAATTGGCAGTTTGTTGACAACTCAGTAAGAACACTGAAAAGCATATGACTAAAACAAACCAGCTAGAACAGATGGTGTAATAATAATCCTATGACTTTTCCTTGTAACCCCAGCATTTATGTGGAAGCATCAAAAAACAATCTCATTATTTAACTTTGAGAAAACAAAATGCACATGTATCTAAAAAGTATCTGCCTAACATTAGATTTAACAAAGTTAGACTTAAAAATGGTAAAGGGGATAGACAGATGTTTCTCTTCTTCAGCAAATAATATTTTTCTCTAAATTAAACTTTTTTTTTTTTTTTTTTTTTTTTTTTTTTTACCGTATATCTTGCAGCTTATGCTGGTAGGGTTTAGAGTAGTTACTTTGTTTAGTAGAATCAAAGTTGAGGAATTTTGATTTGTTTACTTATATTCTCTAGAATCTTACTTTTAATCACTTGGGAAAACAAACTAAGAGTGTTAAGGTATTGCTTTAGGAATAGAATGTAGCCTTTGAAATAGGGAGGGAAGCTGTGATATTGCGCCTATAAATGCAAAGAATATCAAGGCAAAGCAAATCCTCAACATTATCAACATTATCAAGCGTTGCAGAGAAGTCAATTACCCTGAGGATTTCATCTGGAGTACCCTCACTAGCTCTCACTCAGTCCTGAAAACTATTACAGGCTTTTCAAGAGATAGTTCCAGTTACTTCCTTTGTGAAACCTTCCCTGTCAATCTTACACAGACTTTGCTGCTCACCACTGCAAATTTTACATATCTCCCGTATGTGACTTTAACTTGCACTGTGTTTATTGATTAAAGAAATGCTACTATCTTTATACAGATAAAGAAGGAAGTACACTAAATTGGTTCTGTCACCATCTAGCAAGTTTCTTAACTTCCATAGACCTCTCTTTACTCTGTTCTGTAACAGGGAGGTGGCCTGAATGATCCCTACTGCCTTTTTCTAATTGATATCCTATAATTCTGTGAGACAGAGAAACTAACTTCTAGACCACCTGTGTCATGCCATATAACCTAAGCAAAACCCGAGAGTATTACTTGGATCCCATTTGCAAGTAGGATTTATGACCCTATGTGGTCTAGCACCTGCAACAGCTTATTTCCTCTAGATAGACTTACTGGGGAAGATGGGGAAAAATAGGTTTGACAGAAAAAATAGAATTTGTTTTTTGAGATGTCTTTTGGTAGTCCAACTACAGATATTAAATAGGTATTGAGATATAGGAAACACATTTAACAAAGAGCTGTGGAATAGAGATACCTTTTTAGGGTTCTTATACATCACCTAATCTATATATGAAATGAAGAGAAGTTAGAAAGAAAGAGTCCAAAGACTAAGCTCTCAGGCAGGTTTAGTTGAAATAGAAGACTAAATGCTGCTGTGAGGTAGAGAAAATAAAAATAGTGAAATGGTAATTTTAGAAAAATGATAGATGGAAATTTTTATTGGAGTGAAATGACTGGAAGCCACAGCTCATATCACCTGACCTGCTATATTTTTACTGGTTTGTTTGCTTATTCTCTGTATCCAGCTAGAATGTTAATCCATAAAGAAAGGACTTTGTTAAACACTTGTGTGAATTAGAGCAGTACCTGGCACAGAGCATGGGCTCAATAAATATTTTTAGATAAATAAATGAATAAATTAATTAAAGGTGATAAGTAATTAATTTGAAATAGTAGGTACACATTGAGATTCTTACTATTCTACATGTATTGAAAAAAATTCATTAAAACTGACTGAAATCAAGCTAGGCATTAAGTCGCAGTTGTCACAAAGAGCTTTTATTTTTCACACGTGGATCAAAATTGGGCTTTCTATGGGAAGTTGATTTGGAAAAGCCTCTTTTGTCAAGGACAGACAGGTTTCTTTTTATTCTTTAGCTCAACTGAAATGGGAAGGGCCAGAGAGACTTCTCTTAAATCCATCAGGCAACTTAGCCGTAGCAACTATTTTTATCTTTTGACCTACTCTAATTTCACACTCACTACTTTGAACTCTGTGGATGAGTTCGAATGTAATATTTCTCGTAGAAAAACTATTCCCCCAAAGAATCCAGTTTTATTGCAGGCAGTGGATTCTCCCAATTAATGTACTATCTTCATATTCTCTTCTAATTTAAGAACAGAACAAAACAAAACCTAAGAGTCACTGCCTTCATGTTGTATAACCGTAAGAGACAACAGCAAAGGGAAAAAGTCACATATATGCCATTATACATACTGAGATGATACTGTGTGGTATTTAACTATCCAAAAATATTTTCTGATTGGTATCTTGTTTGCAATAAACTAATATACGAAGAAAGAGAAACATCAAGATAAAGTGTCCAAGTTTAGAAAGCTGGTTATTGTCACAACTGGTATCTAAACTCAAGGCTTAATCCAAATATAGCCCATTGTTCTGATATTTATTCTACTTTTAAAACACACATAATGATGCAGACATAAAGAGATAGCCTTTATGAGAAGTAGTTGTAGAGAAAAAACATCTAATTTTTCAGACTGAATACTACTGAAAGAGAGAAACTTTCACTTACATTTGCTTTAAATCAAGATAAATGAAGATACAGGAGAAACAGTGATAATGAGAACAATGACTGTGACTGCTATGTCCAGTCTACGTGGATAAGGGTCTTTCAAATCTACATGGAACCACTATCAAACATAAAAGTTTCTTCAGTTTGTAATTATATGACTTATTGGTTCATATTGTGAAAGTGTCCAAAACTTTTTAATGTAATGCTGTTGAAAGACTATAACATAGGCAGTGCTCTTTTTTTCCCCTCAACATCAGGGATAAGAATAAAATTAAAAGTGCTAAATAATGAGAATTATGATCATTAAATCATTTTCACTCTTTCAAAGAAGGAGGAACTTTAATTTCAATGACATCTGAGTCATTAATTTGGATGAACAAAATTGTCTAGATTGTAATCAATTATACCTTTCAAGAGCCAGCTTAATCTGAAGCTGAAAGAAGCAGCTCAATATAGATAAAATATATTCATTGCCGTTTTAGAGGGACTGCAGTATAAAAAGTATATTTTGAGCTTGCATTGGAAGAAAGAATTTATGCTGAATTTTACTTAATTTTTTTTTAAATAATGCATATATTCTGCTTTAAACAAATGAAAATACCACATTGTGAAAAGCATGTTAGGTTTTCCAAAACCATCTTTGCATACACAACTATTTATGGTACAGTTATATTAACTACTCTAGTACATTAAAAATATTTTTTAAATGTTTAAGTACAATATAGAACACAAATAACAGAATTAACATTCTCTTAGAGCCCGAGTATAACCCACTCTATTTATAGCTGAGGAAAATGAGATCTAGTGGGAATAAAAGGTGCATCTATGATTAAAATAGAAGTGCGTCCAGAATACAGCTATCTTGATTCTGAGTATTTTTTTTTAAATATTGCAACATGTCTGACTAGAATCCATTCGCAATGAAAAAAAAGGAACACATGTACGAATGCTTTAGTGTCTAAGACATTGTGTAGACACTATACCTCTGTGAGCTCCAACAACCTTTATTTACTACTCACTAGTTTCCAAACGGCCATCGAGAGGACAACAGTGTCATCATATTTATAGAATCATGTTATTTAAGTAGAATGTTTGGAAAAATTTTTGTTTATACATTTTTTCCATCACAATGATCTTCACTGGAAGATAGTTATATATAGTTATGTTAAAGTTATATATAGATGGTTAATATTGTGCTATAATATAACTATTATAACTAGTAATACAACTAGTTATAACATATATATACAACTTGTGAAAGATACTTATATAACCATATAGACATTTAGTTATACACATATTTATGCGTAGTACAATATTTATAATCTATTGATACACACACACATATATATATATATACATATAAATATGTATAAGTACTTTTAACAACTTTGAAACAGAGTGAAACTTGGGTCTTGCTGACTTAATCAAAAAAATTTCATTAAATTTTGTAAACTTACAATAGGTTGAACTTCAAATTGTATACACTAGTGCCTCAAACGTAGACAGAAAATAGAGCACAGCATATAGTGACTCAAAGTCAGTCTCTCAAAAAAGGTCCCCAGAGTTTACTTTATAATACATTCATGATTCAATAGTCAAAAGGTGCAGTATGTGTAGCCTGAAATTAAATTAAATCCAAATGTCCACTTTAATGGTGATCTTCAATGGACAATATTAAAAAATAAACTTTTTAAAATTATTTGTAGACAGTTTATTAAGTTATCTGCTGTCAATTTCTTCTTTACAGTGAATAATAAGAATAATATGAATTATTTTAAAATAAATTTGATCTTAATATTCTATATTATGTATTTGTTATGTACATGTAATGGACCACTAGTCTCCCACCTTGCTGAAAGCCGTGGTTTATAACATGGTGTAAAATGACTGGTTAAAATCATGTTCTAATATGGACAAGATAACGTGATATATTTCAGGATGCTGCACTTAGTTTCCTCTACCATATGTTTATCGGGCAAAAAAAAAAAAAAAAAGTGAAATGATTTCAATATCCTTCCTATATTTTTGAATGCAGCTTATTTCACATGTTGAATTTCTGAGTTCGAGCTTATTTTTACTGAAATCTGACATCAAAACAAGTACTTT
This sequence comes from Pteropus vampyrus, assembly GCF_000151845.1. Taxonomy (NCBI): domain Eukaryota; kingdom Metazoa; phylum Chordata; class Mammalia; order Chiroptera; family Pteropodidae; genus Pteropus; species Pteropus vampyrus. The sequence goes on from NW_011888869.1 coordinate 2,480,655, forward strand.
TTCTTCTTGTGGTTGATAAACTGAAAATATGTACTTCTAAAATCTGTACCAAGAGCATTTTTAACACTGAACAGTAACATGCTTTAGTAGAAAGAACAATAGGGTAAAAGCCAAAAGTCACGGATTTTACTTGTGACTGTGCTCATAAACTCATTTTCTTAACATTTGCATTGCATTTCCCAACCCAGTGTAATCCAGCTTCTACCAATTAATCCACTGAAACTGCACTCATGGAAATGACCTGTTTGCTTGACCTTTTCTCCCTTTAGTTTCAATCACACAATATTCTCGTGATTATTTTCACCTTCCTAGCCACCCTTTTCCAGTCTTTTCCTACTTTCTTTCACTCACCTGATCTCTTAAAGCTGATATACCACAGATTTAGCATGTTAAATTCATAGAAGAAAACCTTAATCAGAATGATAAAGTTCATTTTTTTCTTTATACATATTTTTTCAATCATCTATTCAAGAAAAATTTAAGGAACACGATCTGTGTGTTATGGTAATATAAACTGAAAGTTATAAAAATACTTAGTTATTTCAAAGTAAATGCCAACTGAAAGTAATTACACAAACTAAAACTAACCAATCACACTGATCTTTGTTTTTCTTTTCTTCTAAACTCTAGGGATAAAACATTGAACACTGCAAAATGTTAGCTAAAGAGCAGCTATTTCCTATACAGTTGGTGTGAAAGATCTATAACCCTAATTTTATCTGAATAGTGATAAATTTTTCTGATACAATATGAAAAAAATTATGCTTTAAAAGTTTATAAATAATAATATATTGTATGACCTTGAAGATATTGCCCTGGTTCAAGAGAAGAGAAAATCATTATAGGTTTTGTCTTCTGAGTTCATTGCCATCTACCATGATGAGCACTTAAAATGTAAGTTAAAGAAGAATGTAGCTCTTAGGATTGGCTCTGCCTAAAATCCCAAAGGTACTATGTTATATATTTTATTTGCTATTTAAAAAATCATTGCAATATTATCAGTGTAAGATAGATTTTAAATTCGACTTATTCCATACCAAGGTTTCTAGTAGCCTACGTTCTTCAAATCTGAGACTACATTTATTTTACTAGGAAAAAAAAAAAAATCTATCAAAGTTTAACAAGGAAGTACTGCACAGAGAACAACTTAATTTTTCTCTGTATTTGAAACTGAATAGTCATGGGGAAAACTGTTTATTCCCTCAGGTCAATGAATCTCAGAGGTATTCTAGTTCGTATTTAGAAATGTGTGGGGATACTCTTAGGATGGCATCTACTGTTGAAAGTAAAAGTATTGGGACCCAGGATATTTTCCAGAACAACCCCATGCCTCTCTGAAAGGAGATATCTGGGCCACCTTGGTGTGCCAGGAAAAGAGGTAAAATAGATTAATGTTACTTAGTTCTGCTCTGAGGATTCTCATAAAGTTTCTCAGAATTGAAACCTCCATGTTTTCATGCAAAATGTGGAAAGTGGAGAGTAACCACGCATATAGATAAACTTCAGATAAGTCAACTAAAGACAAGCGCATTCCTACTGATTTGAACCAAAATAGACAAGAGTAGTTAAACATTCCAAAAAGTTTCTAACAGGAATTAAAGAGAATTGTTCCATCTAGTTCTGTGGCCAGTGGTGGCCAGTGATCAAAACACAAGTCATGAGCAAAAACACAGCAAAATATGAATTAGCTTTCAGCAAGTGACATAAGAGAATTTGCATTTTTTATACCAGAGTTTTAAATTTGAAAAATAAACTACAGGTAAAAGGTTAATTTTTTATAAAACAAATTTTATCATATTTGCAAAGAAAGAAAAGTGAAGAGAGATGAAAAATAAAAGGCACTAATAATGTCTTATAACACTAAAAAGTAGTTATTGAATATTTACCATGCTCTAGGCACAAGTATACTATGTGTTTTCACATTCTTAATAACAATCCATCAACCAAAAAAAATACAATAATTTATGTAGACTAGATATGTTAGCAAAGGCAACACTTTTCTAGATTATACAGCTTTTGAAACAAATGTTTCTAGAAGAAAATGAAGACAAGGTAGAGGTACAAGTTTGATTTCTGAGAATCTTACATATGAGGTCCTTTGAAATAACTCTTTCCAGTTAAATTTAGGGCAAATATAACATGAAATTTAATGACATATAGTTGGAGCTAACTGCAACTCCATCAAGATACTGTCTCTAGACAGAAGGCAGTTAACAAAAATTTAGTAGCATTATCCAGCACACAGATGGCCTGCTTCAAGATCTTTGTCATTCTGCAAAATCCAGTCACCCTAACAACCATCTTTTTTCTTTCTCCTTCCTGTCTTTCTTTCCTCCTTTCCTTCCTTCCTTCCATTCTTTCTTCCTTTTGTTCTCTCTCTCTCAATCTCTCTCTCTCTCTCTCTCTCTCTCCCCCTCCCTCCCTCCCTCCAGCTATAGAGAACTTTGGTTCTCTATTCTTCTTCTCTGGGTAATGAATATAAACTCTCAACAGAACTGACTGGGTTCAAGATTGCTAGTAAAAATTATCTCCCTTTCTCCTCTCATGGAATTAGAATCAGAAATGACCATAATGATTCCTTGTTGCTGGAGGCTGAGAGTAATGCCTCTCAAATTTCTTTAATAAGGGAATCCACTACAAAATGGGTTCTCAGACACCCAGAGAATAGCCAAGAAAATATGGAGTACTAACTGGAAAACCCCTGAAGCACACTTACGTGCTTCTTTTATTTCATTACTTTCCTTGAAAAAGTAAGCTGCAAACTTAACTCAGCCCAGAATTGCTTATAAAGCATAGATGAAAACTAGCTCAGGAGACACGGCTTTCTCTCAACTTTGGCTTCTGAAATTCTTACTTTTTTAAAATAAAATTTTAATTACATTCTCTATTTTTACTTTTACTTTTAATTATAATATATAGTTCTTAATTATGATGCATACAATTCATTGAGTTGTATAATGATTTGTGATAAAACTAGCGTTTAAAAAAAACACCTCTTCTTTACAAAAATATTGTTATATTTTCATCTAAAGTTTTTCACTTTAGTTTCTTTCATTAATTTAAAAAGATTTTGAAAAAAATTAATATTACTTATATTTTTATTTTATTTTTAGTTTAATTCTATTTACAATTTACCTGATTTATAAGTCTATCTTGGTTAAATATTGGGTTTTCTTGAATGTGTGGTTATGTTTTTAAATTCTCTATTTGATTCCATTAACCTATATTCCTATGCAGTACTGTAAATTACTAGAGTTTGATAACAATTCTTAATATTCAGTAAGTGAACCTTTGATGCTTTCTCTTCCATATATATTTTGAATAAGCAACCAAAGTTCTTCATCAGAGCTGGTGATTCATATTTGATTTGCATTTATTTTTAATCCTTTGGTGCGATTTACTTTAGGTGTTTCCTATCTGAGCAGCATATGAACGTTTTACTAACAATCATTAAAATATCTTTAATAGGTGAATGTAACCTTTTACATTCATTAAGATTGCTGGTATATATTTATCATATTTCTACAATTAGGTGTGTGTGTGTGTGTTGCTATTGTTGTTGTTTAGCCACTGTATATCTTTGATTCTTTTGTTTCCATTCGTACTTTCTATTGGATTGATGCATTTCAATATATTCTCTTTTTCTCACTTTATTTAGAAGCTAAAGATGGGCTCTATTGTCTAAAATATTCAGTGTATCTTTACTCTGAACAAAAAAAAAAAATCTTAAGCTTTAAACACGTTTCGAAAACATAAGATCTTACTTGAAATTATAAGAATAACTGTTATCTTTAAAGAGAAACTCAGTTATATTTTAAGTCAAAAGTTAATTAACTTCTGTATTTGCCAATTTTCTTATACACTATATATTTCTAATGGTTTAGTTTTATATTGAGGTAAACTTTTCTATAGTTTGTCAATATGGGTCAATAAGAAGTAAATTTGCTTGTTCTTGGTGTCTTAAAACTTTATCTGGCTCTTAATATTAAGTAACGTTTCTGATAGGTAAGTAATTCCAAGCTGGTAGTTCTCATCTCCAATACTTTCAAATGTCTTGTGGCATGTACTAATTTGATGAGAAATCTGCTGTTACTCTAATGTGATTCCTTTGTGAGCTGTGTGTTCTTTTCTCATGGTAGTTAATAACCTCCTTGTTAAATTTCTTTTTTTTTTCTCCTAACACTTACTTCTTGCTGAATTTCTTAGTGGTATTTCACAATTCGTCATTTTTTCTTTTTATGTATAATCTAATGTGTAACCTCTCCATTTAACTTTTATTTAAATGTCTTTAATTATTTTTGTCAACATTCCAAATTGTTTTGTCTTTTGAAAATATCCAAGTTATCTTTATTTAATTTATTTTGATTTTATTTCATAAAGTCTTGTTATTTTTAGACATTATATATTCTTTCACTTATTCAATGACTGTAAATGTATTTATTTTTAAAATCCAGACTTTTTCTTTAATTGTATTTCTTCTGGAACATGATCTTCAATAATGTATTTACTTATTTATTTGTGGTATTGGTAGCTGCGCATGTGCATGAGTGCCTAAGAGGGGCTGGGTGTTTGTGTTTCACCTTACCTCCTGAGTCATAGTAGCAGTTTTGGACTTCTGCCTTGTCACTATGTAGAGAGCATTGCAGTCAGTTATCAAGTTTGCTGTCTGCTTGCCTGATCACAGGGGTTTTAAGTAGGCATCTCTCTCAACATAGTACTTTAAGTTACAGCACTGACCAACCTCAAATCAATATTACCCCAGTCCTTGAGTATTTAAGAATTAAAAAATAAATTATTCTTATAGCCACAATTATAATGATCAATGGGTGGCACTATCTTTCTCTCACTCTGGAAAATAAGTTCCATGAGGCCCCATCTATGCTACTGTGTGTGTGGGATCCCTGGTCCAGCATGGGCATCACTCACAGCAGGGGCTCATTAAATCATCACTGCTGACTTTGCCCTGGGGTCAGGCTGGAACATTTAAGTAAACATAGAGCATAAACATATTGCAGGGAAATAAACTAATAATGATAATAAAATAAATGATTCTTACAGAAATAACATTTGCAAGGAATTTAATGAGTACACATATCTAGCAATCATTTGTTTTTTTAAATTTACTTAGATAATAGAATTTTCACTACATATTTTCAGGATAAAAGTTAAGTGGATGATTACCTTTTGTTTCATAAGCTTTTAAAAATAGAAACGTGAATATAAAATGAACATATATACTATAAAGATATAACTATATATATCTATATTATATGGATATAACTATATCTATTTATGAATATAACTATATATCGTTATATATAGATTACTATATATTTATATAGTTTTATAGTTATATATAGTAATATATTGTTATGTATATGATTTCTATATATAATTATATCCCTAAAGAATATATACTCAAATTCATATGTTAACAGAAATGTTTAGTTACAGAAAATTAATAGCAACATTTGAAAATAATGCATTTATTGGATCTACAACCCTGATAATTAAATCATGCACTAAGGACATTTTTATTAAATTAATTTTTTAAAACATATCCCTCTAGTTGTACTGATTTTCAAAAACTACAGAGCAAGTAATTAATGCGCTAAATTTAACAATGCCAACATTAATCTAATCTCATTAACTGTAAAAAAACTAGAATTTTAAATGTGAAAGATACTTGGAATTTATATAATCTGAAGTAATTTCTCATAGATGAGAAAAAGAGTCAGTATGGTGAGCTGAACTCTGATGGTACTTCGCTAATTACTTCTGGTAATATGTCTAGATTATTTCTAACCATATGTATAGGAATACGTCTAGACAAAAAATTTCCTAATACTTAGAGTTCTTTTCAAGATATATTGAAGATTATAATCAAATAACTCTGTATAATTATCCAAATATTGTAAAATACCTAAAAAAATGTAGATTAAGAAAAGAAGAGAGAGCTGCTGGCATTTCTTTTATTCCGATCTAACACTGTGGTTATTCAGTATGCATATTTCTGTAAAGGTATTTGTAAATTATATCTTTTTTCTCATTGTGAAAATGACTTTATATACAAGAGATTGGTTAGATGTTGGCAGTACGTCATCTTCAAGTTAAATATAGCTTTAATACTTCATTGCTTATTTTATCTGTTTACATGTTTAATTCATTTGTTCAAATCCACATCTCACATGGAGTATCATGCTTTGGATATTGTAGTGGTAACCTATTATCACAAGTAGTTGCAAGATATGTGTATTTTAAGTTTTAAGAAAATGTCTCCCAGTAGACTCAGCTGAAGTTTGATATTTCCAAATAAATCTTCGGAAATTTCCATATTCTTTATAAAAATAAGTGGTTAAAAAAAAAATCTTGATGGTACCCTTGATGTTACATAGCAAATTCTTAATTGAAGCATGGTGATCAACAAACACCTAATAATCAAAACTATCAAGAGAACATTATTTACAATCTGCCCCAGAGAAGAGTCTTAAAACAATGCTGTGTCATTGTGAAACTTTTCAAAATTGGCATTGACCTGTATCATGACAGTATTAAGAGAATGTATCGCTCAGCTCCATGTTGAAAACTAAATAAAATGAAAACAAAAAGAAAAAAAGCTGTTACATATAAATCAAGTAACAATTTCATGTAAATTAAATAATCCATTTTGTATAAATATTTTATGCAAATGATAAATTTAAACAACCAATAAAACACAATTTTTCAAATTTTATAGACTTAGAGATAGTACTCAGAAATACATCTACTATGAAGGGAGAGAAGAAGAGTTTGATCAAACAAAACTATCGATTCCTTCAAATTTACTCATCATAAGATTTAAAATGTGCCCTTTGTGAGGGGCAGCATGCTAGCACTATATATATATTTTATGAAGACAATACAGTGAGATTACAAATATGAAGCAATAGAATTCTAAGAACCTAGAGGAATAAAGTCCACACAGGTATTGAACATTTTTCATTTTCTGAAATCACTCTGCCATTTTAAGCAACATGCTGAAGGTCTTGTAAAATGATTGTATTCTGCTATCTCTGAACACTTGACAAAGGGTTTAGAAAAAAATCATCTGTGTCCGGTCTTTGAAAAACTTTCACTTTATTTTATTTTTTCACTGTCTATATGAGTTCATTCTTAAGAAGGTGGAATATTCCTATATTCATAAGTTTAGTATTACCTGTATAAAATGTTTCATCATAACTATAAATTTACCCTCATCAAGTGCATAATACATAGGTTCATGTGTTTGAAAATTATAGTCTTTTAAAAAAAGCTCAATCAAGCTTGAACATTGTAAGCACTTTCTATGCAACTGATTAGGAAAACTGTGTGAACTAAATATCTATGACCTATGTAAACAGAAGCTTATTATCATTACAATCATATTTTTGAAATGACTGATAGACTACATAAAAATATAAAAAGCTGCAAGTAAATGCAATTTTTTCTTCCTAGATTTTTGCATTTATATAAGGTGCATTAGCTCAAAGAGAACTACAGAAAAAGCCCTTTTGGATATGTCAAGGCCTACAGAGTTAAAACAATATAATAACAATAGCAAACATTTGTTTATTTATTGCATTATTGCAGGTTTTATGTTAGATTTTATGAATAATTTAATGTTATAAAAATAACAACAACAATCAACTTAGATTGATGTGCAGTTATTTAGTCAATATGATCACACCGATAAAGGATTTTGATCCTTGTTACAGTGACCAAAAATCAAGAAATTCTAATTAGTTATCAATTCACTATGGAATAGGCACTGGTTATATACCATTTAAATGCTCTCCTTATCAGTTTACCTCATCAACATTTCCATAATACAGATATGATATGAAGTATTACATATGGTCTATGATTATGGAAAAATCTAATTCTATGCTTATCTACATGATTTTTTTTCCTTACACATTCATATTACTCCATGTTAATATATGCATGTGAATCTTGATGGTGGCACCTTTAAGCCACACTGCTTATTAGATATGTGAATAATATTATATGAAAAAGAAAATTACTTGTACACAGCTATTATTTTACAGATAAATCTTTCTAGTCCAAAGATTTATAGCCTATGAAAACATTTCATTTGACTTAAATATAAATTGCATTAAACTGATTGTAAATGTGATAGTCCAATGGGTTTTCATACTATTGACTGCTGAGTTAACCAAAACATAACCCCATTAGAAGAAATAAGAATGTAGATAAACAAGCAGGAACACAAATTATACAGTCACCCTTTAAATTAAATAATTATAATCTCACCTCTCATCTGGTAATTTCAGTGATCATGGGACATAATTTGAAAGAGTGGGATGTTCTGTGTTTTTTGGGCTAATGAAACTTTGTTAGTATTTTATATTTAATGAATGAATCCACTACAGTATTTGATTGAACTCACATAGTGGAAAATATATGAATTGTGGCTATAACAAAATCACAATTGTTCAATATCAAAAACAACTAGATTTTAGAACGTGGCAACCTTTGGCCACTTAGGGACAAGTTCATTGACTTCTCTAAAACTGGCCATCTGGTGGCATCATTTTATATTGACGTCACGTTCCCAAAAATGTACTCTGGTTCTCTGGAGGACGTGGCTACACCATTCAACTCTCTTTACAGAGATTATAGTAATCAAATGTCACAATGATATGAAATTATTCCACAGAATTGGAGAGTACCTACAACAGCAGGGGCTTCTTACTGAGAGAAGATTCCCTCAGCTAGAAGGACACAAGCGGAATGTGAATGAATGTCAAAATTTCAGGCACAACGAGAGGGACTAGAAGTGTCTGTACTGACCCCACTCTATGCTATTTCCATCTTGCTGACTCTCCTAGCCTTTGCCTTCCTGTTCTCTGCACTCTGACCAACAGACCTTCCACTGTAACTACAATTATCAGATTTGGATGGGCAAGAGATTTTAGGATAGAGAAAGTTTGTTGGAGTTTCCCAGACCCAACCAAAGAGATCTCCTGATTCTAGGGTTCTTAGATGAGATGCACAAATCTGCATTTTGAACAGGCATTTTGGGTGATTCCAATACTGTTGGAATAATCCCTATACTTGTGAAAAACAGCATTACGCTGTTTGCTGTACATAAGAAATAGATTAACCTCAAAGCATTTGAATTAAACTTGCATAACAAGGCCTACAAAAATATTTGTGGGTGATTATTTTGCTTCTTTAATGAAACTGTGTGTGGAACTTCAGTGACTGAATATTGGTTTTGCTCTTGATCTATCCATTTAAGTACCCTCATTTACAGGGCTAAGGGCCTTAAAAAAATATGGAGACTACAGTGCTCCATCAGAGGCAAAATATTGCACACTTTAGAATTTTTAAAATCTAATCTTTCCAACCCAAGATAAAATTTAGTGGCATCAAAAATACCTATCCTGCAAATTGCTTTTCAGAGTTTGGCAATAAGACACCTTTGCTATAGGTGACATGTAAAATAATCTTCAGAAACACGAAAGAGAAGTTGCAATCAAGAAAATTGTAGGTATTTATATTTCTCTTTTGGATTTTGCCGTCTGCTCTCCAGGAGGAGATGATTCCATCTTATCTTCCAGAAAAGGAAGTTGTTTGGCTGCCAAAGATTGTCAACCTGTGAACTCTCATATGCTCTTAAGTGACTGTAATCAATTTTTAAAAAGTCTGACTTTTGTTTAATTGTTAGAAATAGATCAAAACCATTTCAATGTGTAGCAGAGAAGTGGTAGTCTTGTAATGCTAATGTTTGTTCAGAAGCTTAGAGTGTTGAACTTATAAGGATTTTCATATGCATTTGAACTTTTAAAAATACTTGCGGTTCTCAAAAACACTGAAAGTAAGGGAATAATGAAAGTCTGTTTGCTCTGCAGTATACAATTGAGCAACTGAAGCACAGCAGGTAAGTTCCTTTTCCAAGGTCACACAGACAGTAAGTCAAAAGGTCACCTTAAATAAATATCAGCTCTATGGTTCCTACTCATGTTTTCTACAGGACACGAAGCAGGAGACGTAGACATGTGCTGTGCTGGCTTTTTCTTCAGCTCTCTGTGCTTCCTTTCTTTCTTTTTCTTCCTCCTTCACATATTCATCTCTTTTTTAAAGAATTCTATGTAATATCTTATTTTAATATAAACATTGATAATATTTAAACACTTCAAAATATAGCCCTTCTCTCAGGCTAGGTTAGAGTTTCAGCTGGTGCTAGACATATGGTAGACTCGATAATTATTTGAAAAGTAAAGGCATAAAGCTCTGTCATAAGTAGTTCCTTTGAAATTATGAACCTTCCTAAATTTGTGATAATTGGTGCCATAAAGAGATGCTTCATTTCTTCTGTTTCTACTATAAAGAAACGTTAAGTAAGCAGTTCTAAAATATAATGGACAATGATTGTAAGGTGCATTTAACTCCTTCTTCTCTGTCAGGGTTCTTCTGCCACCAGCAGTTCTCTGAGGTTCTCGAACTGCTTTAGTTCTCTATGGAACTAGACTCATTGTACTTGCACTAAAAGCACACCTAATCCTGAGACCTGGGGGACTGTGATATGGCCCCAACTTTGTGCTTCATTGGGTAAATCACTGAAATTGTTTTGGAGTTTTTGTGCCAGCCAGGGGACCTAGAATAGATGATCTTCATGGTTTTTTAAAGCTCAAAATTCTGATTTCTAATCCACGGTTCCCATTATTCTCTCTTTTTCCTGTACAGTTTATTTTCTCTCACATCTTAGGGCCCCTGCATTATAAAATGTTGAGGAATAAGAAAAATCCTGGAACACTTAAGCGTGACGACATCTCAGGCCATGGAGGCTTGGTGAAAGTGTGCTTGAGGAGAATAATTTTAGTCGAAGGACCTAGAGGTTTACCCAGGAATGAAAAGTATTCAATATTAAAATATATGATTACACTGCTCCTGAAGTTTCTCATTTTGCAAGGTGTATTTTAATCTGCAATTTGTTAATGGGCTTGAGGCTAGCAATTACATACACTTTTCTGTTAAATGACATGGGAGACCACCTAAGAATATTTCAAAAATGTTGTAATTTTTTTGAAATGTATCCGAAAGAAAAAAAAAAGAATTTAGTAGCCCATTGGTTTCTAAGGTGTATTTTTTAAACAATGCAATAGCATTAGGAGAAGTTAATAATTTAACCCATTCTCACTTAGCACCTGGAGATTGTAATTCCATCATCCCTTTCAAATGCTCATAGGAAGAGAAAACAACAAAGGTATAATCCTGCAAAGGCCTCAGAGGAGTTGTTTTAATAGAATGGAATCATGACTGCTGATCTCATTTCCCATAAATGTTCACAGCTCAATCTCATGGAATGGCTATGTTTACCACCACTGATGTTTGTCATCAGTGTTAACATGGGAAACTTAGACAGTCAGCCTTGGCAGTCTTTTTCTTCTCTTGTTAACTGGGCTTGTTATTACTGTTTCTTCCATTTCCTGGAGGATTCATGTACATAATCATGTCAGCTGCTAAACTGGTGGGAATTGAAGCTATTATACATTTTGAAAGCAAGCATTAACATGTGCCAACTTAAAAGCTACATAAATTAATGCCTTATGCTCCACTTTTTAAAAACTTCTAGAAGCTCTAGTTTTTTGGTGGATGTGTGTTGTCATCACAGTACAAGTTCAGTGTTAGGAATTATCTACTTAATTAGATCATTATGGAGCCAATCAGAATAATGAAGACTTCAAAGTGGATTTATTCAAATTTTGTTAATGTTATTATTTGTTTGAATCATTTCATTAAGCTCTTTATGTTTATCATATTATTATTCAAAGAAATATTACACTTTCATTTCATTTATATTTGAAATGTAATTAATAATAATTATTAGAACAGAATAGCTTATTTTTTTCTTTTTTCATAATATTTTTTTCTTATTATAAAAAGAATGCCTCTTTATTGTGGGCATTTATAAAAAAACCTAAGAGTAAAATATACAATAAAAATGACTTGTAATTCCACAGCCCAGGGTCAATAATGTTCAATATTTTGGTGTATTTCAGTTTTTACTTATGCATATGATCTGAAATAAATGGCTTACAGTTCAACCCATTTCAATATGGCTTCTTCCACCACTGTTTCACAAAAAGTCATCTCACTGTGT
>NW_011888869.1:2492852-2495363 GCF_000151845.1 Pteropus vampyrus
AAATATTACACTTTCATTTCATTTATATTTGAAATGTAATTAATAATAATTATTAGAACAGAATAGCTTATTTTTTTCTTTTTTCATAATATTTTTTTCTTATTATAAAAAGAATGCCTCTTTATTGTGGGCATTTATAAAAAAACCTAAGAGTAAAATATACAATAAAAATGACTTGTAATTCCACAGCCCAGGGTCAATAATGTTCAATATTTTGGTGTATTTCAGTTTTTACTTATGCATATGATCTGAAATAAATGGCTTACAGTTCAACCCATTTCAATATGGCTTCTTCCACCACTGTTTCACAAAAAGTCATCTCACTGTGTCTTTTACGCACTCATTGTTGTTAAATTTAATGAAAACGTTTGCATACTTTATTATCTGCCTTGGCTTTCTCTAAGTACTTGGGTATCATTATATATTTCAAGCTCTGTGATGTCAGAGATTACACCTGCCTTGTTTATGATTGTAGTCCAGTGCTAGTACAGTTCCTGGCACATAGTATGAGTCCTTAGATATTTTGTTAAATAAATGGTTATGTCCTTCATCTTCAAACAATATCTCCATTTTACTGTATGGCAATAAACCTCGTGGATTTTCTACTACTTAATCTGAAAGGGTGTTCAAAATCTCTTTTATATCCTCTTGTTCCTCTTTATATATTTGTAATGGTAGACACTTTCTCTTGTAGGTCTTCATCTTTCACCCTCTACCTGGCTTTCCATGCACTCTCATGATTTCGATTATCATCTAGAGGGTTATCTTTTCTAAATCAAAATCCATCACAGATCTTCTCTTCCCAGATTAATAAATGTGATTGCCTATTATAGTTTTCCACTCTAACAAACACATACATATCTCAGAAAGAACACATCCTAAGCCAAAAACTTACCCTCACACCTCCACTCAGATAACTACATCTTTCTATGAGGTGTTTAGTAATAGTTGTAACTAAAATGGGCTTGCCTGTGAGTGATGATGAGACCTCACTTGTAAGTGAAAAAAGAGAAGAACTGAAGATAATCTGCAGGAATAACATGCCTATGATGATTACTTTTGAGGTAAATATATCAGCAAACCCAATTATTTACTAAGAGTGTGTCAAATTTAAGATTCATGTCTACTGATTTGGAGGAGTTGTGGATATAAAGATTTCTACCAGATGGGCTGGGATGGAGAGGGAGACTTGGTTAGAGTACTAACCATAAGAACCTAGACAGGATTCTATATCATCAGTAGACTAAATCAATGAGAGAAATCAATTAGAAAAAGGCTGTAACTCTGTACCAGAAAATCCACCTTGTGAATATAACCATTTACACACACACACACACACACACACACACACACACACACACACACACACACACACACATTAATCCAATTTATACTATTATTGCAAAATTATATATATAATCTTATGTAAAGCTATATTTTCCAAAGTGCACTCCACAGAACACTAGTGATGTATTAGTTGGATTTATATAGAAAGGAAACAGATTTAGATGGTCAAATAAAATTTAGGAAAGCTAGGATAAAAATAATTATATAAAAGACTTTTCAGAGACTTCAATATGATAATGCATATTGAAAACACCAAGAAGAAGCTGTGGTATGCAGGATTTCTTAAATATATTTAACAGTGATTTCTAGTTTTTAAAAGAACATATTAAGGAATAAATAGCCTTGTGATTCAACTTTAAAATAGACTGCTATAAATAAATACAGGCAACCTACTTGCATATAGCAGGTACTAAGTAAAATAAGACTTTTAAAATATATCTTAAACAATGGGAAAAACACTAAAATATACTTTAACTTTCTCAGCTCTATGTTGACTACAGATCAATAGTTATCACAATATTCTGAGCAAAAAGTAAATAAAAGATGGTGGATATTTTATGCATAATGAAAAATTATAATATGTGCCTCAAATTTTCAATATGCATATTTAATTGTTCACAAATGCCAAATCTCTCACAGGCATTGTTTGAATTACAGCCTAGCGAAGTCCACTATTAAAAGCCAAAAGACTGTCTGTCTATTCATCCAACATGCTATAGGGTCTGGTAATTGCTCACAGAAATCATAGTGAGACTATGGCTTCTGTTTTAGGAGCACAGAATATCAGCTAGACTTTGACAAATACAATAGCTATTAGCCACACATCATAGACATATATATCTAAGCATTTCATAACATCTGTAACCACATCTGAAATCTAATATCTCCTCACTACATTAGAAACTCTGAACGGCACTATGTTTTGCATTTTTTGCTCCAATTACTAGTTCAGAGTTTGCAACAATAAATGTTTATTAGCCAATGGATTGAGGTAGTTGTCTTTCCTTGGCAGTAGACATTTGAATTATTTATGTTTTTAAGAAAACCAGCTTGAACAAATAACATTTGGGGGAGGTTCAACATGTATACCAATGGCTTCACAATTTAAAGAACAAAATTTTGCTTTTGTTTTCCAGAGGTGTTGCTAGTTTTAATTAGATAAAA
>NW_011888869.1:2495413-2502169 GCF_000151845.1 Pteropus vampyrus
TTAGTATATTATGGTAGAAAAGTAATATAATAGCTAACATCATAAGTTCATATTTGTTAACAAGTAAAATCAATCAACAGAAATTTTCAAAAAGGACAAAAAGCCCATTTAGGAATCATGGATGTTCGAAATATGTGTCAGCGACCATAGAAGCCTAGAAACAGGGCGATCCTCTTTTCCAGTGAGCACTCAGAAGGCGATGGAGAAAGTGGGGTACAAAAAGAAAAGCAGAAAACAAGACCGGATGCAAACTTTCAAAATTTTGCTTAAGTCTTTGATAGCCAAGGAACAGCATTATGAGGGCAGAAATGATAAAAAGTATATATACACTTTATACATATTCACACACACAGACACACATAGAAGATATAAATATAACTAAATATAACATAAACCTTCTCTCTCTTTAAATGTACTAAGTAACATATGTAGTCCAACAATCCAACTTCTAATCTGAATATGAAGCAGTATTTTGGGAAACCACAGTATGATGAAAAGAACACTTCAGAGTTACAAAACTTCAATTAAGTAATTAACTGTATTAATTAAATTGATTAGTATATATTGTAACTTAAAACATTTACAGACTAAAGGATGGTGGTAGTGATATTGGAGATCACCTTAGCACATGCAGATATAATTCCCTTGATTAAACTTAAAGTAATGCATGATTAAAAAAAAAAATCTTAGCAAACTAAGAATAGAAACAAAGTACTTACCCTTAAAAAGGACATCTAAAAAAATTAACATAAAAATATTAAGAATATTATACTTACTGAAATCATCCTTAATAAAACCAGAAGAAAAAAGTGTTTACTATTATCATATCTGGGATTGTACTAGAGTCCTAATTAGTGCAGTTAAGAAATTTTTTTAAAAATCTATGATTGGAAATTTTGGACAAAACTCTATTTGTATTTCATGATGTGATTGTTTATACAAAAAGTTCCAAATGCATTTTTGTTCTTAGAATAAATAAAGTTTGCTAAACCAAAAGAAAAATTAACATGCAACACACAATTTAAGACACAAAATTCAGTTAGAAAATGTATTTTTTAAATTAACATTTAAAGAGTCTATTAAAACACATAAAAGCCCTTTGTAGAATAAATTATTTTATTGTAAATATTAAACAATATTAAATAAATGATGACATTGACTATATTTTGGAGAGGAGAATTCTATCATAAATATATCAATGATCCTCAAACTGAGCTATAGAATCAATGCAATTCTATTCAAAATTCCAGTAGGGTTTTTATAGAATTTGATAAGCTGATTTTAAATTGCATATGGAAGAAAAAAAAGCCAAGATGTTTGAGAGATGTCTGAAGAGGGACTAGGTGGGGAAATTGGCAAGTGAAGAAAATATCTGAAGGATGATAATAGACTATAGCAAATTGTCTAATAGTTCAAGCAAACAGAACTAAAAACTCAACAATGTATTTAGTAATGCACAGGACATTGCTGACCTCAAAAGGACTAGATTTTATGGGTTAGTAGGGTGGCATCAAGATAGGACATATTTGAAGAGAGAAATTTAAGAGAGCGAGTTGAAATTGCTTTTCAAGGAATTTTGCTGTAAAACATAGGAGAGAAATGAAATGATAGCTGAAGGATCAAAGCCCGAAGAGTTTTGCTTGTTTATTGGGTTTAAAGATGGAAAGATTGAAACATTCTTCTATGTTGATGAATAATATAGTAGAGAAAAACAAACTGATGAGGCTGAAAGAGAAAGGAGACTCCCTGGAGCAATGTCCTTGAGAAGCTAAGAGAAAACACGATACAGTAATTCATATATTCCAATTTTTTTTCCAAAGTAGAAGATAAAAGAACAACCATTTTAGTCATATGCTTAATTACCTGCATGAACTTTATTTTGACTTTTGTCAATTATTAGCAATGTGACTTTAATCATATAATTTAAACTCTCTCCTTTCTTCTCTCATTTCTTCTTATGAGGACATTGTACGAATTAAATAAGATAATGTATTTATACACACATTAGGCTCTTAAATCATGACAACTCTTAGTGGGCTGATTTTTTTATGAGAAAATCAACTATTTCATCCTTAAAATATTTATCTAATTGTTATTATCATGTAATATCTCAAATATAATGTCTAGAGTTATTTAACAACTTCTTAAAATAGGATATGTTCTGCTAAAAAAAAATCAACTTACGTTTCATAAGTAATAACCTGAAATGTATATTTAATTCAGTCATTTTGTTTCTAAAATATCAAATTACAATAATTAAAAAATATAATTTTAAGTTATTTACTAGCTTGATTTTTATTGAGACATTTATATATGCTTTCAAAATTTAAATTAAATTAAATTTGATTTATTTCAATTTTGTTTTATTTTTTAAAATGTTTTATGAATTCATATTACCAGTGTTCTCTATATAATTTATATCTGAAAGCAGATGACTTTTTTTCAAGATCAAAAATTGTACCAAAGACAACCTTACATATATTTAGTGGTGAACATACTTGCTAGTGCTCCTTTCTAATTGCATATATAATTGACATCATTATGAACTTAAGTGTCCAAAGCATATTATTTTCTTTCCATTTTTTCACTTAACTGAAATAGTTCCTTGGCCCCCATAATTGTTATAAATTGTACTTTCTTGAGTACCTGAATCTTTAAGTCATCACACTAATTCAAAAGACTAAAGCATAGAATCTTAAATCTCAACAGCTAAGGTGATTATATTTTACTTCTGTCACCACACACACACACACACACACACACACACACCAGAAGAAGTATGCTTCTACATAGATTTTAAGCAGAATTTTTCCTAAATTTTTTTTGTTTCCTCTCAAGATTACATAATTGGAGTATGAAGATTACTACTCTGATAATATTGTATATTTTGGGGTCAAAATTATTTACACTTGAAATAATTTTGTTAACCAATGTCACCCCAATAAATTTAATAAAATAAAAAGAAAGAAACTCCCAGGGTGATGCCCCAAGTTCAGCGCTTCATAATTATGTCTAAAAAAAAACCAGCTGGCAAAGTTGAAAGCTTTTGTTATAGTATTGTGAATGCAATGAAGAGTGGTGAGGGCCTTCACTGGTCTCACTGGGAAAAGGGACTCATTTAGTGACTGGTCTGTGAGAGATAAACAAAACGTATTCAAATGTGATCCAAAGTTAATGAACTTTCAAGCATGCACGAAAGGAACAAAATTCAAATGCACACATCAGTGATTTATATAGCTATAACTTAATTATTTGGGAGGAATTTCCATTTGTGTTATATGTTCCATTATCAATGTAACTCAATTGGATTGCCTTCTTATATTTGCATTTTAATGCACTAAGAGGATTTAATTTGAACTTTTCTCCCACAAGGCTATTCCAAATGAAAATTTATTTCTAGGTTACTATTTAAGCTGTATTCCATTCATTACAATCAAACGTGTCAGAGTATGCTATGTTGCATATAATCACTCAGAGTGTGTGATTAGTATGGAATTAAACTCAACTTAATTTTTTAAACAACCTTGTCAGATCCAGAGGATGACATCAAATCCAAAGTTGTGCTTCCTTGTGATAAGGTTGTAAAACATCAATAACATCATGGTCATTTTGAAAATATGATTTGACAAATATAATGATGAATAAAAAAACTGAATGCATATTACTCCAAGGAACCAATACAGAAAAGCAAAAGAATTAAGTAAAATCTCATATACACATATTGTAGTAATCTGGTTTGCTAAATTGTTATTGTAAAATATCTACTTTTTTTTTTTTTGGTTTGGTAATCATCTTATAAAAATGCTCATAAAAGTGCTTATTTCAGAATGTAAAGCTATTCACACACAATTATCACTATAGATTGTAAATTAAGAAGTGATAATCCTCAAAAATTGAAAAGGAAACCTAATTTTCTATATTATACAATAACATTTTGAATAAGCACATACCCAATACAAGTACATACATACACAAAAAACAAAAACAAAAAAACACAAATGCAAATCCATACAAGCATGCATTTTACATATAAAAATAATTATAGACATATAAAACATGAGAATTTATTTTTTAACAAATAATGAAAGGAAAATATAATTATCACAACTTTTTAATGGATTTTAGAAATAAAAATCAAAATACCTATTTAGAAAGATTTAGGAAAAATGACTATAGCATATTACCAGTAAGTATGATAAAAATAAAACTTCATTTTCAAAAGATCTATAAAAATATGCTTATAGAAGTTTTTATACAGTATTTATAGTTAAGACGGTCTAGGTAACACCACAATCAATTCCAAATCTCAGGAACCTGTATTTGTAAAAAGTATAACGATTACAAAAAAAAAAAAAAAAAGTATTTTTTGCCTGTGCTATGTATCCACTTAGAATTGTCAAGAGAGTCTCTTTGTGGAGTAAGTAAGTAAGTAAGTAAATAAATAAATAGATAAATAAATAAATAAATAAATAGATAAAAGAACTGATGAAGACTACCCTACCTATGACACCCTCATCTCAACCTAACATCAGAATATGCCACGGCAAGAGAAGAAACATAAAGAATCAGACACCAGCTCTTAAATATTCCAGATAGGGTGGACCCTTATTGTGCCTTCTCTCTCCTCGCTGGCCAGACAATTCACATGACCATGCTAGCTTCAAGAGGATAAGTCAGCATTATCTTTTTGTATGCACAGATGGTAAAGGGAATTAGAAAATGGTGCAAAATAATAATTTCTAACACAATTTAGGACCTTTAGGATTGTAACACTCATGATATCCTAATGTGTACTATGATTCTCTAAGGCTGGTGGTAAAACTACCTTGAATTTCCTAAACTTTCGAACAAGTGATTTTTTAAGTGAAATATTTTCACACTAAGTCTCTAGGAACATACCTTCAAATAATTGTTTACTCTGTATTTTAACTTAAGAACAGATAAACAGACTGAAATATTTTATAATTGCACTGCAGTATTTAAGATTTTGGTGTTCTTTTATTACTAAAAGATATCTAGTTATGACAGTTCATTTATATAGAATTATAGTGAAGAAAATAATAATGATTTTTGAAACCCAGACCTTAACCATTAAGTACCCAATGTTATTTTCTAAAACTTGAATGCAGATATTTATAGATCTATGTCACCTCTACCAATATCTACACGTATGTATGCATGCATGTATGTATGCATGTATCTATTTTTGATCTATCTATATAGACAAATTTCATACTAGGTAACTGTTGTTCGTTAACTGAAATACGTGTGAAGCTTTGAGGTGAACCTATTCTAAGGATCAAATATAGAACTTCCTTAATAAGGTAAATTTCTTAATATTATTTCTTTGTCATAATTTTTTATGCTACTTATAAAGAAAATTAAAAACATTCAAATCTGTGATTTTCTGTATACTATAAAATTAGATTACAGAAAAAATCAGTAGCACATCTATAGCTAAGGTAGCCTTGTTATCCTATTTTCTTTCTCACTCATTTAAAAATATTGTGATATTTTTATAAGTTTTAGATTTATAGAAAAGTTGCAAAGATAGTTCTTATACCATACGCTAAATAATAACCATTTACTCAATACCTGATATCATCTTTGTAAACATTTTATATGAATATGATATGTTTATAACAATTAATAAACCAATACTAATACATCATTACTAAGTGAAGTCCATACTTAGTTCTGTGAGCTCCTTAGTTTCACCTAGTGACTGTTTTCTTGCCCGAGATCCATGGAGGACATCACATTACATTTAGTCACACCACTTTTCTTTAGGTTCTTCCTAAATGTGGTCTCGCTTGTTTTCCAATTTTTACTGTTTCAAAATGTGGTAAATACTCTTATCTAATAATTCACTTCTAAATTTATCTATTTCTTTTTTAGGTAACTGTCACTAGATTAACACAGAAACATTGCTTTTCAAATAATGCCGATCAAGTCTAACATTAAGAAACATTTCACAAGAAGCTGTTTTCACAACAGGCGAATAATGGATTTTAAATCTATAACAGTTCCTAACAGTTCTTGGATGCTTGGTTTTCTAAGCATGTTTTGTAATAAAAGCTGTAAGATTTATTTGTAGCAAAAAATTATACACTCACTCTATTGCTATGAGAAATTACAAAATAGAGTGAATAATTCCAAATTGGATTCACATTTCTTTACGCAATTTAAGTCAAAATTCTACTTGAAATCGATTCATTATCCTCCTCTGAATGAAGAGGCAGTCTAGAGGCATTTCTTGTTGTTTGCATTGTTTCCTTAACCTATGTATATCTTATTTGTCTTTACTTATAAAATTAATATTCTAACTATATAGACCACTTAGGTAAATAACAGGCGTTCATTGCTGGCTGACTGACCCATCTTCATTATTTACACCACAATCTGTGTTACCTAGAAATAGCAAATTACTGACCAATATTTCGTGAGATTTGATATTTAAAAATAATAAATAAATATTTTAATATCGAGGTTATCAGAATCTTTCATATTAGATAAGTCTATGAACAAATTAGACTATTCCATCATGAGCGACCAGTTCTTCTCTCAATGTCCACAATTATCATTTAAAAATTTATCATTAAAAAATCTTTGAACCTAATCCAAAATAAAGTAAATAAAATGTACTATTCATATTTTTAATTTAATAATTATTATGTCACCCTAAAATTTTTGTCTTGAATTTGGAGCTTTATTGCATTTTCAACCATTATATATAGTATATACATGGTTCTGGTG
>NW_011888869.1:2502219-2510702 GCF_000151845.1 Pteropus vampyrus
TAATAAATAAATATTTTAATATCGAGGTTATCAGAATCTTTCATATTAGATAAGTCTATGAACAAATTAGACTATTCCATCATGAGTGACCAGTTCTTCTCTCAATGTCCACAATTATCATTTAAAAATTTATCATTAAAAAATCTTTGAACCTAATCCAAAATAAATAAAATGTACTATTCATATTTTTAATTTAATAATTATTATGTCACCCTAAAATTTTTTGTCTTGAATTTGGAGCTTTATTGCATTTTCAACCATTATATATAGTATATACATGGTTCTGGTGGATCTTCAACTTTAAATACATCAATATAATACTCTATTGAAAATGTCCATATCTGAATGTTAGTAGGTATGAAAATTTTAACTGATTTTAAAGGTTTTAGAGGATATATATTATACATTAGTAAAATTAAATATTTCAAATTAAACATGATTAAAATTATTTACTCACAAATAAAATGTCATATATGTAGTTCACCTCCGAAAAGGTAATTGTGTTCATCTCAAACATGTAAAAGTATTCTACAATGTAGCTCAAAAAAATCATATAAACATTCTCGAAGTTCATGTGATTTATTACCATACTTTGGTTTTCTGAATCAGACATTATTCCCTTGTATTTCAGAAAGGAATGATCTATCAAACTACTTTACAAATACATACAGCTTATATAATTTAAAATGAATTTTAAGGGCTTTAATGATTACAAAGAGTAAACTCTTTAGAAGTACCATATTTAGTACTCAGCCTTAAAAGAATATATATAAACAAACAAACGAACAAAACAATGTTTGACGGTATTCTCCCCAAGCTTGTGCGAGGAAAAATTCTGCAAAGTCAAAATCAAAACCTTTTGTTTGTATCATTTGCCTTGAGATCATAGCTATGAGGCTCATAAATGAAGTTTTGCATTCAAGATTTTACAATAACCACCCCCCAAAATGAAGTGCTAAATCTATCTGGTCAGGATTATACACAAAAATTTGGAATTATGGAGCAAATGAAATGAGACTCATACATGGTTAAGTCTAATTCCAATTAAAATGAAATGGCTTAATCTTAGCTTCTCATTATTGAATTAGATGATAATAAAGATTCCTGTCACTGAAAAGTTAATGCAGATTCATTCAATTTGTCTGTATATTTATATTTACATTGGTATAGGTACACGAAAATCTAAATTTTTTTTAAGAAAATAAGATGATTTTTAAAAATGTTTTGTTCCTGGTATAAACGCTATCTCATTATTTTACTTAATTAGTCAGTTTCAATATTATGCTCAGTTTAACATGTGTTTCTAAGATAAATACTTGAAGTATGCCAGAAATAGAAGAGCTGATGATATTTTACCATTTAGTGATCAGACTTGAAAGGAAAACAAAGATAAAATTTCATTAATAAAATTAGTTTTATTTCTCCTCTAAATTAAGGGAAGTTTTAATTTATGGTGCTTTTGCTTTTTGCTAACAATTTAGAATTTCTCAATTAAAAAATAATGGATAATAAGGACTGCTTTGGAATAATATATCTTTGTTCAGAATCTTACATACTCAAGAGATGAGTCACTTTGAAGAAATACTTATGCACTTAAGAAACCCAAGTGCTTTCTAGAAAAACATACCGAGCCTAATGTATTTTTATTGGTGACTTTAGAATTGAAAAAAAAAAAAAAAAACAGCTGGTATGAAAATATGAAACTAAAATGGCAGGGTTCGACTATACAGCTTTGCAGCATTGGGACCTTTTGAGCTTGGGAGGTCCATGTGTGCTTCCTGTCAGTGACAGTGTGGCCTTCAGTCTCCCCAGAAAGCCTGGGCTCAGCCTCAATTCTACCACAAACACTGTTCTAAAGCTTTAGTGAAACTTATATGGTATCTAGAACAGTGCCTGAGCCTAATAATTGCTCAATAAATGACTATTAACATTATTATTATTTTATTGAATTTAATTTTTATTAATTCTGTAAAATCAAGTTAAGGTTCTCTTAGAATAATGGTCAAGGGACATAAGAGAAAATTTACAACGGAGTTCTTTCTAAGAAACATTAAAAAATCACATTCACTAATGAGCATATACAAATAAAAATCCAGAAAGTGTAATTTTCACTGTTAAATTAACAACATCATAATACACAACACTATGGTAAAATATCTCAAACATTAATAGCTTGAATGGACTGATGTAATCATTATAGAAAATAATATAATGATAGCTATTTCTAATTTTAAGAGCAATCTGGAGATTTTACTAAGTACTTCAACTTTGGGGGAAATTTTATAATGATAAAAATTTTGAATTTCAAATACACATTTCAAAAGTTCATAGATCACTTGGTGTTCATATAAATATGCATGTCAACCAACAGTAAAGAATATATATTACTAAATTGCAAATTTACTATGATCTCAATAAGTCACATATGCCGCTATTGAATTTAAGTGTCCTATATAAAGGCAATTAATTCCCAAAATGCCATAATGCAAATGAAGAATCATTAATTTAGTTTAAATCAGGACTGAATAACACTATCATACCGAAACTATGTTAAGAAGTTTGTTTCCTTTTCAAGAATGCTGCTATTAATAGCTCATTCTGACAGCATAGTATATTTTCATCTGAAATCTTAGAGTATAACTGATACTCTCTGATACAGTAAAAAAATAAAAATTTTATTTGAAAAAGTATTAGCAAGTTTTATATTTCCAGCAGGACTGAAAAATTATAAAGCAAAGTCCCAATAAAAAAACAATCTGAGATAGCTGATACTTTCAAATGTATAGGATATATAAATATGGGACATGGCCCTTAGCATGAAGTTGCTAACTAAAAATATTAGGTTTCTGAGGACTGACGTTCTTAGCTTTCTGCTAGTTTTTGAAAGTTTGGGAGGATGCTGCTACAGTTGCTTGGGTAAGAACAAAAACCTATGTTTAAGTCCAGACTATTTAAACAAATCAGTAAAATTTTAGGATATGGCCTGATATATTATGACTATCACAGATTTAATTTAAGCCTAATAATATTTTAAATAAGTCTCTTGAATACTAGGCATCTACTTTTCATGTTCTCTTTTTTGCATCAAGAACCCTGTGCTAAGATCTAAAAATTGGGGCAGTAAAAACTTCATTATCACAGAGTGGGGTCTTCATAGTGCTTCAGCAATTTATAAATCAAACCCATTCGCCTTCTGTAATGAATAAGACAAAGAAATTTAGAGAGAAATTATGATGCTTCTTCTATTTAAATAGTCATGAATTTTGCAATTTCAAAAAGGTTATTTTGCAAGTAAATATATCTTTATTTCCTATACATAAATAAGACTATTTTTGAATATTAGCAGGGTGACATTAGGAAGCTAGAATCAAAATATCTTTAATGCTTTTTTGAGCTCCCTTTACTGATTTTTAGACAGTTGTTAACTAACCGAGATATTCAACAAAACATATATAATTAACGAGAAGTCCAGTTGAATGCTAGCATCGAGAGCAGTTTTCACAGCTGGGCACGCAGTTCTACTCCAGACATTATCAATTAAGTTGTTCTATTTGTACTAAGAAAGGGAAACAAACTCAAGGCAAGCCTTTCACCTTCCTCAGTCCTCAGGACATGGAGGGAAATAGGACACTTGCCAAAAGAAAATGAACAGTTGTAGAGGATATTGATTGGAAATCTTTATTGTCATTAATTGTAAATATGTAGACTTAACATGCAGAGCATTTTCTAGAAATTTTCCTCTTCAACTTTTAATTTTTTTAGCTGAATTAATTATGGGTTCATGAGAAATGTCACCAAAAGAAATAATTTAGACAAAGCATTGGCACAACTTGTGCAAGCTCTTTCAAGCCTTATTGTTTTTTGCACTAACTTTTGAGACTCTGCCAAAGGATTGAGATATTGTGCATCTAATTGTTGCATGTACATTTTTAGGTTGTGTATGTATTTTTATTACATTCATTTTCTTTTGATTCTTCCTTACATAGTCCCATGATGTAACAGTTTTTGTAAAAAGAATCTAATTCCAAAATAACTAAAAACACTGTGGTTTCTCAAGCATGTGCACAAAACCAAAAGGCATTCTAAGCATTTCTAGTTCCCTAATAATGCCACAGGGTATGGGATAATGGAACGTTTGATATAAATACCAGCTCACTGGATCATTGCGTCAAAGGAGCATAGATTTTACAGCTCTTAAGTTTTCTATGAAGTACTGTGAAGTTTTGAACAAATAAACTGCAGTACACAAAGAGCTAATTTTCAGAAATTAGCATCTAGTCCCAGAATTTAGAGGTAACATGCTCTGGAAAGTATATTTGAAAATGAAAATAAAATTAATCTAAATAACATATTTTAAATATATTGTACTGCCAAACAAAGAGGGAAGCTAATTTTTATTAATGAGAAAATCACAAATAATCCATTTTTTCATGATGGAGCCTTTTGGGTTTTGCCAATAATTTGACATTCAAGAATAAGAGAAATACTCCAAACAACACATGCAAATAGCCAACAGATACATGAAAAGTTGCTCATCATTACTAATTAGAGAAATGCAAAGTAAAACCACAATGAGATACTGCTTCACATCTGTTAGGATGGCTAGCATCAAATAATAATAATAATAATAAATAATAATAACAATGTGTTGGTGAGAATGCAGAAAAATAAGAACCCTTGTACTCTGTTGGTAGGAATGTAAATTAGTACAACCACTATGAAAAACAGTATGAAAATTTCCTTAAAAAATTAAAAATGTCCACCTATGTTGTCACAAACAAATGGACCTTAAGATAATCATGCTAAGTGAAATAAACCTGACAGAAAAAACTGAAAACCACTTGATATCACTTATATGTGAGATATAAACCTAAAAGCAACAAACAAATAGGACAAACAGAGACTCATGGACATGGACAATAGGCTAGTGGTTACCAGAGGGTGGGGGGAAGGAGGCTGGAGGAGGAAGGTAGACAGGGTAAAAGCGGTCAAATATATGGTGACAGAAATCTAACTACGGGAGGGGAACACAAAATGCAATATATATGACTTACTGTTAAATCGTATACCTGAAACTTACTGTATTTTTTTAACCAATGTCATCAAAACAATAATAAATTGAAAATAATAATAATAATAATAATAATAATAATAATAATAATGGAAATAGCATATGACCTATCAATCCCCCTGCTGGGTATTTATCCAAAAGAACTGAAGTAGTATCTCAAAGAGTTATCTGCACTCCCATGTTTATCTCCACATTATTCACAGCAGAGATTAGTAATGTTAACAGAAACTGCTCAATAGGTACCTCAGAATGACTATGTTGGCACCTGAGAAAACTTCTGTCTTAGATAGCACTCCTATCCCTTCTCAATCCTTTACCTGTTCTACTCTTCATCATAACACTTATCAATGCCAGACATTATCCTTTGTCTTTATTTGCTTGTTTATTTTCTGCCTTTTCACAGAAAGAGTAAAGAGGGAACTTTGTCTTTGTCATTCCTGATCAATCCCCAGCACCTAAAAGGGCATCTGAAACATAGTAAGTACTTAATCAATGTTTATTGTATTAGTTATTAATTTTACAATAAATATAATCTTAATAATTTAAAGATATTATTTATTAAAATTAAAATTTGAATTTATGTACTAGTTAAGTTTCTTTAGCTTTTGTCAAGATAAATTTATTTTAATTGTATTTGAAATTTAAATATATAAGCACAATGAAATTTTCCTATAATTAATGTTAGTAAAGTAATTGTTGAATTAGTTACCAATTTTAGACCAAATAAACAGGAACAAAATTATTACTATCATATGTGTGATATTTTTTTGAAGATGACTTTTTTAAAAAAGTGTTTTTCTTTCAAAGTAAATATAAAGTAAAGGTCTTGCACTCTCTAAATAGCAAATGTTAATAACATTTTTATCATCTATATAACATATGTTATTTATAAAGCAAATATTAAATATAAATTCCTGATTTGCATGAATAGAGTCCATGTTGCATAAAATAAGATAATAAAATTGCTTTGTGTGGTTTTCACTTAGGCAGAGACCAAAAGCAAAAACTTGAAAACAGAGATTATCTAGAAACATTAATCAGTCTATGAGCAGAAATCTATTATATTCTTACATGTACAAAACACTGTACAAATTTATTATATGATCTTATATGTTTAAAACACTGTATAATACAAGCAAACATAAATAAGAATACATTATAATGAGAATTAAATTAAATAATATGTATATAAAGTAACTCTAAACAATATAAAGTTTTATACATATGGAAAAAATTCCTGTCTTTTCTTTTAAAATGAATTTAAAATTAATTAGGAAAAACAGCCTAAGACACATCAAAAAATCCAAAAGCAACGTCACACTGTTCAGGTTATTAATGCTAAAGAGGAGAGAGGTGAGTTCAGTGGCACTATAGCAGTGAAGAAAGACTCTGAGGTTCAAGTAGAACTTGAACCAGGTACGGAGGCAGAATTCTAACATGAATCCCAATGACCCACACTCTTATATAATCACCTTACCTTGTGTGTTGGCAGAACTTGTAACTTGCTTTTGACCAACAGAATATTACATAGGCGATGTCATATTGCTCTTGTGGTTATTTTATATGGGAAAGAGGATAGATTTTAAGATGTAGTTAAGGTTCCAAATCAGTTGACTTTATGTACATCAAAAAGCAGATTATTTAACCTGGATCTGACCTAATGACGTGAGTACTTTAAAAGCAGACATAGAGGTCAGAGACTGAATAAGTCAGCAGTAACATTATTATCTGGCCTTTAAGAAACAATCTTCCATGAATCTTCCATGAATTCTGAGCCAGTGATCTTGGAGAACCTTGAGCCTCAAATAAAAGCCCAGCCCTGGCTAAAACCCTGATGTGAGATCCTGAGCAGAGGACCCAGCTAGTCCCCACACTTGTGACCCATGGAAACTATAAGATAATAAATGTTTACTAAAGTAATGATAATTTTTATGCAACAATAGAAAATAAATATATGCATATAAAAAATGAACATTTTGGTGATATTCACAGTGACACTGACATGCCACTTATTGCGACAAAAGCTACAGACTCTGAAAAGCACATGTGAGCACAATATAATCTTGTACTGTCAGAAAACTTGGTTGGAAACAGAGGAGTGGGTGTAGGTTGAGATTCTTGAAAATACAACATAGGTCATAGTTTTTATATAGAGGGAAAGAATCATGTTTTATATTTTGACTCTTCTCTGTTTTACTTATGTACATTGTGCATATGAGAAAATTGAAAATCAGATTAATTACTTGCAGGGTGTAGAACCAATTAGAATGATTTTAAAAACAAACAGAGAATTTCGACTAATACAGTAAAAATTAGAGATTCACTGATGATTTCCGAACACAGTGACATTTGAAAGCTCACTTTAATCAAGAGAAATTTAGAAGAAGTTTGAAGTCTGTACCAGCAGAGCACAATGATTATGATCAGGCATCTGGTTTCAGACAGCTTGGTCTGTCTCCCAGCTCTGTGGGCACCATAACTCTTGAAGCTTTGGTCTCTTGATATCTACCTCATAAGGTGTTGTGCATATAAAATGAAATGATGTTTATAAATACTTAACACCTTGCATGGCATATTGTGAATCATTAAAAATTTTAGTAGCTATAGTCATTAATTATTATTACACTCAAAGAAACAAGAACTAGAGAGATCAATGCAGAGAATTTGAAAATAATTCTAGCTGAGGTGGGACAGTCTGTGTCATGGTAAACTTGATAAGAAGAGTGAATAGAAAATAGAGAACTTGATAAAGCTCCATTACAAAGGAAAGAATATTAAACTTAGGGATTCGCTATATATAGTACAGTAAGAATGATATAAGTTTAAAACACCTATGAATTTTTAGACCTAAGTGAATAAAAAAAAGAGTATGTCATTAACTGGCTAGAAGAAAAATTAGGATAGAGAACCTTGTTAGGGGGAAGATGATGAGTTCATGGGGTCTGTGCTGCCACCATGAAATCAGTGTTAAAATGTCTAGCAGACCTTTGTAAATACATTAATAGAGTTTAAATCTGGGCCAAAGCTACAAATTAGGAAGATATATGTGAAGACAGAATGATTGTAGCTATTAGAGTGAATGGACTTCCTATGGGGATCCACAGAGAATGAAAAACAGTGAGGTAAATGAATTGTATACAAAGTAGTGCAGAAATTTCAAGAATAAAAATGTTTATACCAAGCTCCATTTCAAAAGTAAAACACTGGATATTGCTAACCCAAACATAACATAGTTAAAAAAAAGCCCTATAAACCTTTCCACTTTTAAGTTAAACTTTCTCCACAAATCAAACTTTTATCTAGCCATTGGGATCTGCTTAATAAGGACACTGAAAATTTGGATAATGAGGATTCTCTAGGGAATCTGACGCAAGTCCATGGCCCACTGGGGCTCTTTGTTATAATTACTGCC
>NW_011888869.1:2511082-2519557 GCF_000151845.1 Pteropus vampyrus
CTTATGTTCAAATATCAACAGGTAATCTATCACGAGACAGCAAATGTGTTTACTAGTAGCAATTCACTAGTTCTCTTTTTTTGGAAAGATGAATGAGACCACCTCCATGATCCTAAATGAGGCAGTTCAGAGTCTGATGGACACCAAAGTCACAGCAATTATTGTGGCTTTGAGACAAAGGGACATGTAACCACAGAGTGCATGGGAGCATCTATCCCTTCATGAGATTAAGAACCTTTACTTTTAGGGTTTTAGAAATTAGAAAAAATAAGTCCCTGGTGGTCATTAAAATACTATCTAATATGTTTGGTGGAAATGCTCCAACCATAAAAGGTAAATTATTTTCATTTTCTCATCATCTTTGGGGAACATAGTTCAGGTCTGTATGTTCGAATTGCTACCATATATATGTTTTAATTGTTACTTTGGTAGTGATACTCGCACAGAGAAAAAATATCACTAAAGTAATTTTCTCTTAACTGTCAATTGCAACGAATCTATTTAAATAAATCTCGATTAAAAAAAAGTACTTTCAAATCTTTTCCATTGTACTTGAGAATTGCTGGCAGTGCTATGAACCAGTTATGAGTTGGAAAAATATTCTCTGTATTGACATGCAAATGAACTCACTAAGCAACCACTTTGCTTTAGAGATTTACATAATTTGATACCAAAAGTCACATTAAATTAATATTAATTACTTGGTTTTAAAGCAAGAAAGTTCAGAGTTAAGCTGCTCTTCTTCCCGCATTTTACCACATCTACACATGAAAACAATGATTCACTAGTAATAAAAAAGTTTTAGGTGTAGGGATATCCAGGATTTATTTCTTAGAAATGCATGACTTATTACCCAAAGATGTGTAGAGAATAAACCTGAAGTGTATCTTTTAGAGACTACAACTTTCAAATTCTTTATCAGAACTCATATTTTCTCAGAATCAATGTAGACAACTCTTCATTATGCACACATCCACTTTGTTTCTTATTCCTGGCAAATTTTCACTTCCAATTGTCTCTTCCTTTGCCAATCAGCATGAGAATTCCTGAATAACATTTTCATGCCAAAAAACTGGTGTGTGCTCAAGCATACTAGCCTAAATTTTAAAAAAAAAAAAGATAACTAGAAGACACATTTTCCCTTAAAATTACTTACTGTATTATAGCTCATTATGTACATTATTGTTATATTAAGTAGCATTTGCTGAATGTTCTAGATCATTCTCACTGCATGTTTTGGGTAGAGTGAAAGCTACCAAAAATTATACACGTGTGTGCACATACACACACACACACACACACACACACACACACACACACTTATTATATCAAATGTTTATCTATTGTATAATTCTTCCTCTTTCAGAAAACTCATTGGAAAAGTCATTGGAATCCTGGAATCCTGAATTTATTAAACACACTATCTTCTCCATTATAATCATATTAACTTACTCAATCTCAAGAAGAAAGCACAAAGGGACCAATTGTTTTGTTGTGTGGTGACCAATTGGATGGGAAAATTAGGATATTCCACAGGGGACCTTACAGCTCACCTTAAGCAAACTATGCCCAAAGGACCTGGAAGTACTGAAGCAGAAGGTGATTAAGTCTGTTTGGTAAAGGCTAATTGGTCACACGGCCGTTACAACCTTAGCAATAAGAAGTATTTTTTTCCAGCTTATTAGTTCATGAGGGTCTTTTGAATTTTCTAATATAGTTGGCAATAAAAAATATTAAAGTTAGTATGGTGATTTGGGATAAACATAAAAGACTAATAGAACATATCATTCAGGGTCTTTTGGCCCCATTGACACCTGAATATTACATATGAAAATGGTTATTATTCAAAAGAACTCAACAAACTATTACTTGCCTAATTTCTCAAATGTAATTTTAGAAGCTACTATAAAAAAAGTGATTCATTCAAACTATTTAGTTAGTCCCGTCTTATTACTACTTTCTGTATTTCTCTACTGTACATGTTAGTAAATAGAAAAAAACAATATGTAATCTTGATTAAATAAAACCCAAATTGTTCACCTTTATCTTAAATTCCAACAAACACACGTAGTTATTCATCTTATTTGTAAGGAAAAAATAATGTTCCTGTCTAGGAACATTTTTTTAATTTCATTTTTTGTCTAGATCAATGTGCCTTAAGAAACTGAGAAACAATTAAGAAAAAAAACTTAAGTGTGTCATGTGACATAAATTATTTCAGTAATTTTTCCATGTGCTTTGTAAAAGTTCATCACCTTGAAGTAAAAAAAAAAGTATGATATACACTTGCGCTGCCTATGTAATAAAATGAATTAATGCTTTAGCAGGCTATCCATTGTTGTGGTATGGAGTATTCCTTTAAATTTTATCTTTATTAGGCAAGTTATGACTCCAAAACATGCTCATTTCTTTGTGGTGCAAGAAGTAATGAAGGGCCACTACATCTGAATATCTTTCATAGATGTCTTCAAAGTTGTCAATTTTATTTGTTTACAGTAGGAGCAATATTCTATATCTAACTAGGGTTCCCCAGATGCTAACTCTGTGGTAATTATAATCACTTAATTTTACCTCTTCAGAAGTAACATATAAAAGCTAAGTATGTAAAAAAAAAAAAATCAGAGAAAATGCTTTGAATATTTTAAATTTGCAATTGAACCTACCTTTGACTGATTTCGTTATTACCAGTAGCATATTTTGATTTTAGCATTTAACAATCTCACTGTGACAATATTAACTTCATCTAAAAGAATTTCAGATGCTGATAGTTCAAGCTCAATGTCTGTACTTGAACAAAGACATCTTGGAAAACTTTATGCAAAAAGAAGTCAATGAGATATTCATACATTTGGGTGAATATAGTGTTAATATATGTTACTGCCTTTCAAGTAAGTTGTAAAATTAATATATATGTTGCTGTTTCAATACAATAAAGAAAAAATAAAACTGAACTTGAAAAGAAGCCATATTCTATTTGAAATTCAACAGTATGAGTATTTATACCAATACAATTAGTTTTAAAGAGAAAATTTTAAAATGTATAGAAGGAAAAAATGATTCTTATAGATTCAAAGGAAGCTTTTGGTATAAGATTCATAGCCCAGTGTTTCACATATCCTTTTTGGGTACTTTACTTGCATAGTCTTTAAAAATTTGTAACAATATTTAACATAAGATCACATGACTGACAGAAATCCTACAAAGAACATCTGCTTAGGGTAAAACATGGGAACAACTTAAAAGGATTTACATTTCACCTCTAGTGTTTGCAGTAATAGCCATTTCTTGTAACAATCACTCACACTCCCATGCAGGACTGAGCTGTGAATTAAATGAAAAAACTCTACCCAGAGGAATTATTTTAAATCATAAACTTTAAAGCTAAAGTTTATCCTTGTGAGTATTATGCAACTAGAGTAAAATTTTTTATGATAATTAAAAATACAAAATATTGAAACTTAGTGTACTCTTTAATTGCTGAAAAACAGAGCTCTAGTCAGTTGAGTGATAGTTATTAACTCTGAAACAGCTTATATTTTACCCGTTCCTATTAACAGGATATCTTGTCACAACCTGAACTCTTTCCCTGGAATGTAAAGGAAACTCCACCTCAGTGTTTTCTACCATCATTTACATTTAATATAATGTTACTGAATGACATAAATGAAAGGTCATAATTCTATTTATCAGACAAATCATCATGCCTGTCAAATAAAGTCTGAGAAGTAATAAGAAATACAGAGCACCAGCTAACTTCTATCATTTAATAATTGTTCACTATGAAAAGTAATGTTTGGTGGTTTTCTGCACTGAATTATTTCTCCATACACACTCAAAACACACTGCCAATTGACAAAAGGAACATAGCTTCAAAAGAAAACCTCCTAAGTAGAGAAAAGCTCTCTGTTAAGCATGCAAGAGGTTAAACATTGCTGAAATAGCGAGATATTTTCTCAGCCCACGCTTCCCACTTCCATTCAATTACAAACAGCAGTAGCAACTATAATACAAGCTAAAACTGTATTATTAAATCAGAGCTTCCCATTAGCATCCACCTATAACCTAAGGGGATGGGAGGGGGTGACATTTACTAGTCAATAGAAGAACAAACAGCCCACAACTTAGAAATACACATGACCTTGGGGCATAGAATTCTGAGACTGAGTTTCATAAGTTTTATTTGGATCTACTGCTTAACAACATATCTAAATGAACCCTGCATGGTATAAATGCTCCTATCCCTACCACCTCCCCTCCAAAACTGTTAAGAAAGCTCTGCACTTTGCAGTCTATGCTTTAGATACAAGAGGTAATATTAACTAATCAGAGATTAGCCCATTCAAATGAATTTTTAAGATTGCATTTGTTTTAAACAACTTGTTGGTCAATTTATTTAATGTAATTTAACATATTTGGGGGTTTCTATTGAATGGGTCCTGGTTTTTTGAGCCATGCTGGAAATGTTGCTCTACAAATATTTGTATTTATAAAACAAGATGTAATTTGATGACATTAACTTCACACACAAAAACCCACAAAGCCCTCAACTTCCCCTCTAGAATTCAGTGCATAATCACCAATAGATGTCCTTGTAATAATAACAATAATAGCAATTATTAAAATAATTATTACGATCATTGCCAAAAGTCCCATTTCAAATTTTGAAAATAATCATAACTTGCTTTTAAATTTTGTCTGCATTGCTCCCTCATTTGTAATAATTTATAACAATATTATTTTTCTTACCTTATTTTAACAGTCAAAAAAGTCTCCCAGAAAGATCCCTAAATGGTGTGGATATATAAATCACAATAGTAACAATCATTAAAAAAAACAAAAAACAAACAAAAAAAATCTAAACTAAAAAGATCCTCTTAGCTAAAAAAAGATGTAAATAGTTTGGTTTACAACTATAGAAATCTCCAAAGTCACGCCTGAATGGGCGCCCAGGTGGCAAACAGAGGACTCTCTCCCACGTCCGATACCTCACTCCTTTGTCAAGTTGATATAGTCCTGCTGGTGAAGCGGTCCCGCGGGGCACAGAGGGTGCAAGAGGGCGTTGCCTCGAGGTGCTGGAGCAACCTGTCCGCTAGAATCCCAGGTTCAGCACCGACAGCACCGTGGACAGCACCAGCTCCTCTCACCTACAGTTTGTCTCAGTCACTGAACCAGGCTGATTCTCGCGCCTCCTCCCTAAGCAAGAGCTGCTGCCACTCAACCAGGCGTGCCCCACCCCCCATAGCTGACGTAACTATTTTGCATATCAACTCCCTGAGAGGTGTGGGCCCGCCCCCTTGACTGGGCTTTTGTTAGGGTCAGCTGAGACAATCGAGACGGAATCCAGGCTTATGATCAACGTGGGCATCATTGGACTTTACAATCCATCCACCACCAGTCCTGAAGAAACTAAACGCTTTTGGCGTCGCACGAGCCTCTGCCTTCGCTGGGACTGCCGTTTCTGTGCACCCTAAAGATCGCTACCCGCACAGCTCTGGCAGGAAGATAGGCGGGGGAGGGGGCAGAGAGGAGAAGCTGGACAGGCAGAAGGAAAACGGATGGGGAAATAGAATAAATCTATTCAACCACTCAACAAATAAAAATCCCCGATCTTTTTAATCTTTCTAACCAAACTTTCCTTCTCCTACAATTTGTTTATTGGAAAGGATGTGAGTGGTGTGCCGTTCCCTTTGCTCGGTTCACGGAACTGCTAGAGGGAGTCACTGCAGCAGAAACTTGTTGTGGAGAGAAAAAAAATGCTTTGCGCACTGAGAGAAAATGTGAAAGCTTGCAATGCTGGTCATCATTCGCAAATAATGTTCTCTTAATTTGTGCTGCATAGTATATATTAGGCTTCATATGTGTTATTGTAAAATCTGCAGAACCCTCCCTTTTCGTTCTTAAGATTTAAATATTTCATCATCAGAAGTGGATTTGGAGATTCCAAGGCTAAAAGAATCATTTAGTAACGAGAAAAAGTGAAAATTCTCAGCTTCAACTTCCACTGCCAAAATCCTGAAGGTTATGCAATATTTATTATGTCTAATATATCAGTTATTCTATGAAAAATGGGGTATGCTGGAAGCGTTTCATAGCCTTTAGCAATTCTCTCAGCATATGTGACGTTACTTGTCCCAGGGAGGCTCTAAGGACCTTGACAGCAAGAGAAAGAGGGGCATCAGGCCAGATTCCTGACAGCTTAAACTTGTAAACAAACAGTAAACTGAACCTATCAATGATCCTAAAGGGTCGTTGTTCACATACTATCTACATGTCCCACCTACAGCCATTAGGACTTACTTATAAGAAGAAATAGGCAAATAAAATTAAAATTAAACTTTTTTTGTCATAAAAAGTTTTTCAAGAAATTTTGTAGCACTCAACACATTGTTTTCCATCAAAATGCATACATACAGATATGTGTCATTGTATTCCTGGAGATTAATATAATTTTGCATGAGTTCTATTCATGAGTGTCTTCAGGGACTCTATTGAAATGAATACACTTGTTTATTTTCCTATCAGAAAAAAAATAATTAATAAATTTGATTTTCTGTAATGTTTTAAGAAATTATTTGAGGAAGCATATTTACTTTGTGGGCATATATACCCAGGTTCCTTCTTAAGAGTCATTTAAACAGGAGCAAAATTAAGAAAAGAACATGGTATTTTTGCTTCTGACAAATTTTTTCTGCTTTACATCTACATCATCTTTCTTTTCAGCTTTCTTCCAGAATTAATCAGGTTTTTTTCCAAATATTAAATTCCCTGGGAACATCTATCCAACACATCTAGACCATATTACATCCAAGTAACCTGCAATGTTCTATTTTCCTCTGACAACTATTGATTTTATGTAATATATAAATAATAAGTGCCATGCCTTTTGCAACAGCTTATTACACAGACATGCTCACATACACACACATATATTCTAAAAGAGCCTCGAATCTCTAAGTGATTTTAATAATGGTTTCAGACACCATGGTGGGGATGAAAGTTGACATCTGGAGGCAAATGGGCATTCTACAGTTAAAATTAAAATGGTGCCAGTTGAATAACATGAACTTAGGGTGATCAAAGTACACATGTTATGCTTCTTTTGGAAATTCCACAGGGGATCTTTTGTTCTACTTCATGCCAACATGCCTAAATGTCAGAGAAGACTTCTAAGTTCACTGTGGAAAAAATATGGAGTGCGCTTTGAAATTCTACCAAACCTATATCATAAGTTGTTTGACAGACACTATTTTTCAGTTTACTCTAGCGATCAGATTATTTTGGGCTATACACTAAATTAAGGCAGACATGATATTTTTTAAAAAAAAATATTAGAGTGATATTGATCAACAATATCCAATAAGTTTCAAGTGTACAATTCAACAGTATGTCATATATATATATATTCAACAGTATGTCATATATATTTATATATTGCACTGTGTTTTCACCACTCATAGATTTCCTTCCGTCACCAAATATTTGACTCTTTTACCTTTATCTACCTCCTTCCTCTCCCACTTCTCTCTGGTAACCACTAATCAAGCCTAATGGATGAAACTGGAAAACAAATCTATGTTTCACATATGGAAAGAAAAAACAGACCGTTTTCTCAATGTCTTAAAAATATAGAGGGAGAAAGAATAAAAGCAAAAGAAAAGAAATAGAACAATTTTATCATGTATATGTGAAGATGCACATGTGCTGAAAAGTTTTGGGAGGACTGTATCTTCCTAGGAAATTCCAGGTTTTGTTCTGTCCTAAATGGCTGTGTGACCAAGACCAAGACCAAGTTACTTAAACACTTTCATCACAATCATCATTTGTAAAATTTGGGGATTGTACTAAATTATTTATAAAATTCCATTCATATCTGTGATTCTGTGATTCTGTGTTAAAATTAAAAACTTTGGAAATTTCTATATTAGAATGCAATACCTTAAGAACTATCCCCTTAGGTGTAATACATTCACATATGGTTACTAAGACTTTGAAATGGTACCATAGGACAAGTAGTTTGGGCAGTGTAGAAAGGGGACAAGTGACTAGTACCAAGGATGAAGCTAATGAGGTCAAAAAAATGTTTTACCTATGAAACTAAGAGAGGACTGAATGGGTCTATTAAAGTCGTCACTTACTTTCATATAAGCAATATTATAATATTCTCACATATAATCACACGTGTAATTACTGTCAGGATATTTAAAGTAATTGTAAAGCAACAATAAAATGTAAGGCATGCAGAATGTGATCAGATGGATTTTTAGTTGTAAATTGCCATTGGAAAGATAACAAAAATATTAAGTAATTATACTCAAGGAAAATATTTTTAAAGCTGAATGAGCAACATCTACTTAAGGATTTCAATTTAGGTAATTTACCTGAACATATTAAAATGTAACACACAGAAATTATGAAGTTCATTGTGTTGTTGTCTTGTGTGTGTATATTTATACTTGTATGAAAGATTTACTTTTT